>NW_025110341.1:582737-601635 GCF_011392965.1 Frieseomelitta varia | reverse complement strand
TCCAGTATAAAATATGACGATGCTGATGATGAAAAAACATGCGTAAACGATAATTTACAGAAACAGGAAACAGAAGAATATATAGTTCATAGTAATAATATTAAACTGGTTAAATTAATAATAATATTAAACTGGGAATATAACAATAAAGTTTGTTCAGATTAAATATATACAAAATTATATAATTTATACAAAATTATATAATTTTATATATTTAAATAATTATATATTTATTTTATGAGTTAAATTTAATTTACAATTGTATAATTCATTTCTTCTTCATAACTTAATACAAGCTATTTAGTTTTTGTTTGAATTAATGGTATTATAACAATAGCATTTTTTGCTTTTGGTACGCGCCACCATCTCCCAAGCCTGTGTTCTTGACCAATTCCAGCAATAAGTTGAGTGCCATCCGGAGTAAAACATAACGCATTTACAAACCCAGTTAGATGAATCGAAAATAATGGATTTAATGATTTGAAGACGTCGCCGCATTGCCACAATTTGATACTGCCATTCCGTGATCCTACATTCGATAATTATAATAAACGTTATATCTATAATTAAAATTCCTTTATGAATAGATAAATCATATATTTATAAGGAGATATTTAATACCTGATGCGACTAGATCTGTATTGAGTAAAGTAGCTATACTCGAAATCCACATTGGTTGATTATTACTTTCATCTCTTCCATGTGCGTCCAATACTGAACACAAAGGCTTTTTCTTTAAACAACCCCAAACGCATAATTGTCCATCGTCTCCACAACTAAGAAAATGTTCTTCGTTTATAAGTTTCACGAAATCAATGCTACCACTATGCCCATTGAATATAAGTTGCGATTCTTCTACAATTTTCCAAATTCGAATCGTTCCGTCGAAACCGCCGCTAGTGATAGCGCGTTCTCGCGCAAGCGCGTCAATCGACGTAATACCATTTTGATGTCCAAATCTAATAAAACAACGAAATGTAATTATAACAGAATTGAGCTATATTAAAATAATTCTGACAACAATAATATGCTTACAAAGATTCAACATATGCCATATCGTCTAAATTCCATACTTTAACACTTCTGTCTGCAGAACCAGAATATAAAGTATGTGTATCTTTACGAAAAACTAAACTAGTAACACTATCTCTATGGCCCTGTAAGTTTTTTATATGTTTTAAAGTATTTCCACAAAATACTAGAATATATTTTGAACCACTATCTCCTGCTACCTTTAATCATAAAAAATAAATATTTATATATGCTTATAAATGTAAATATATCGTGAATGAAAGTTTATATAATCTTACCAAAAATTTACCATCAGTACTAATTGTTAAACATTGTACACATTTCATCCCATCCTGTGACTTCTTTTTTCCTTTAACGGTTTCTAATTTCGTTCTATCCTTTAAAGACCCTAATAAACAAAATTCATTTATATAAGATTGTCCTTACAATTTAATGATCTTTTTCCCCTTGAAAATAACATACATTTCACTAAACCACCATCCTTTGAACCAGAATATAAAAATTTTCCATTACTAGAGAGACATAAACATGTAATTGAACTTTTATGTTCTTTACATTTCAGAAAAATTGGTTCATTATAATTGACATAATTTGAAGCGATAGTTTTTCTTAATTTTCCTCTTTCTTCTAAATATTCCTCATGTAATCTTCTTGTTACTGCCCCTTCTTCAAATTCTGCTCTGTCTTTTTCTATATTCATAGAAAATTATATGTTAGAAAGTAAATACATAGAAAAATCATTTTATACAGATTTTACCTTCTTCTTCAATTTGTTGAAGATATTTCTTTGCAAGTCTTACACGCTTCTCCTGAGGAGTTTCTTCTTCTTCTTCGCTTTCATATTCCTCATTTCTGTTATATGCAAAAATTAACTAAAAGAATCATCTAAACTACACAATACAAAATTAAAAAATATATTAAATACCTCTGATTCTCTTCTGCAAGTTCTTCATCTGTACTAGCAATACTTTCATTATCATCAGGTATAGATTTATGCACGTTCTTCTTTTTCTTTGTGTTAATGTGTGTGTGATTATTAAACTATAACATAATTAAATTACTTGTGATTTTTCGTAATAAATTATAAATAAATTCAATTGCATTTCGATATATTAAGAATCAAGTAAATAAAAATGTATATGTATTTTTTATACCTTTCTTTTAATTCCTCCACTACTTTGTTTATTCCGAATAAAAAATGACATAATTATAATGGACTTTTACTTAAATTTCAATTGAATTTTAACCTGTTTCAATCACGTGGAGTGTTTTCTATAAACAAGCACTACCAACAATATAATCAAGAAAGTACCATATTTATTAACTAGTGTAGCAACTGCTACATGAAAAATCACCAGTTAATTGCACTGTGATGTCAGGTCTATTTTGTAGCTAGTCAATGGTTAAATTATTGTATATATGTATTTTAAAATTGTATTATTAATTGTATTAAAATTGTACCATTATAAGTTGATATTTTAATCTTCTATGATTTAATATTTGCACCAAAAGAAATTATGGCTCAAAAGAAAAGAGTACTTATGATTTGCTTAGGTATGTCTTAAAATGTGAATAAATAACAAAAAAGAATTGTATATCATAACAGCTAAAAACATGATTTTTATTTTACAGGAAATATTTGTCGTTCACCAATAGCTGAAGCAGTTTTTAATGATCAAATATATAGATTAGGTTTGAATGAATCATGGGAAGTAGAAAGTGCAGCGCTTATAGGATATCATACAGGTAAAAATCCAGACCATAGAGCTATGTCTACACTAAGAGAAAAGGGTATCACTAACTATTCTCATAAAGCACGACCAGTAAGTGAATTTGTCATTCTACAAAAGTTCATCTGATATTTATATTAATATACTTTATCATTATAGATCACAGAAGATGATTTTGTTAAGTTTGATTGGATATTTGGAATGGATAATAGTAACATTCAAGAATTAAATAGTATGAAACCTAATAATTGCACTGCTAAAATTGAACTTCTTGGAAAATATGATCCACAGGGAGATATCATCATAAGAGATCCTTATTATGTATATAATTATATTAATACAAAATGTTAATTCAAAATTTCTTGACAAGAAATAAATTAATAAAACTTTTATTTACAGGATAGCAATAGTGCTGGATTTCATAAAGCTTATGAGCAATGTGTACGAAGTATAAAAGCTTTTTTGGAACAACATGAAGGTATTGTCAAAAGGTTTATTACACATGTAATAATTCATAAATTAAATTTAGAAAAGTATAATCATAATAAGCTTTTTATTTTTAGATAAAGCTTAGAAACAATTTAAGTGATTGAAATTATTGGAATATCGTGTATATATAAAAATACTTAAAAAGACAATAAACAATTATTACAGGATTAAAGTGTTGATTTGTTGTTACTTATCATTTGCAGGTATTCTATAAAATAAATTCTCAGTTATTCTTTATATACAAAATAAACAATCAATTTCATATTACATTAATATAATATTTATTCTAATTTCTACTAACTTTATACTCGTGAAACTATTTATTTATATGAGTAATAGTTATCTACAACAAAGTATACATATACCTATTTTATTTTACTAGGTTTCTTACATAACCTTGAAAACTGTATAAATATTGTTTTGTACACTGCTTCAAAATTAGTAAATAACATGTCACAAAAAAAGAAAGTGTTAATGGTGTGTTTAGGTATATTAAAAAAACAATAATTATCTATTGAGAGTGATAATATAAGTATATTATTTTTTATTGTACCAATATTAAAATTTCTTAGGAAACAGCTGTCGTTCTCCAATAGCAGAAGCAGTATTTTGGGAGGAAATAAAACAATTGAATCTTCTTGACTATTGGGAAGTAGATAGTGCTGCATTATTACAATATCATGTGGGTAACGGTCCAGAACCTAGAGCTATGTCTACGCTTGAGAAAAGAGGCATTGCATATTATACTCATATAGCAAGACAGGTAATTAATTTTTTTATTTAAAAAATAATATAAAACATCTCCTTAAATTTTCAGGTAACAAAACAAGATTTCTACAAATTTGACTGGATATTTGGAATGGATAGTGGTATAGTTTATGATCTTTGTCAAATGCAACCAAAAGATAGTCAAGCAAAAATTGAACTTCTTGGAAAATATGATCCCAATGGAGAATTAAATATACGAGATCCATTATTTGTATATATCGTTATTAATGTTATTCAATTTTAATATTATTAAAGATTTAGATATTTTTTTATTAAAATAATAGGATAGTAACAGTACTGGATTTGAAAAGGCATTTGAGCAAGCTACAAGAAGCATAAAAATATTTCTAAAACAGCATAAAGGTAATTTTATATATTATATTTCATTTATTAAATTATACAAATAACTTATGATTATTTTTTTACAGATACTGCAAGCACATTATTAAAGTAATTGTGATTGCATTATTATATACAATTAAAAAAAATTGTCTTTATTCATTGTCTCTATGTCAGTTGATAGATATAAAATATCAAGAATATAAATTATTTAACTTTACGCCCACTTACATATACTTCAACAATATTACGATCATCTCCGGAATATATAAATTTTTGAAGTCGTTCTTCTAAGGTACTGCTTTGCAAATTATTCAAAAGTCCATCACTTATGTCTATATCTATAACAAGAGCATCAAATTCTTTACCAACTTCGAAATTTCCTATCTGATTATCCATTGCAAGGGCTAAAAAAATATTAGATTAGAGATTCAATTTGATACAGTAACAATCTTGATTTAACTCTAAGAACATTACCTGCTGCACCTCCTAAAGTTGCCATGTGAAATACATCTTTATAATTAAGTGCCTTATAATTTTCCTTAATTAAGGATAAATGGATTGATACTTGCAAAGCTGATCTTATTGCATCTAAAATACTACAACTCTGTCCACCTGATACATCTACAAGTTAAAATATAAAAATTATTTTATCAAAATGAACTATATATTTATTATGTGATCATTACAAAATTATTAAGTAAAAACAATATCTTTATACCTGTACCAAGACCAATCTTGATGCTTTTGCTTTTTAGTCTTTGAACATCACAAAGACCACTTTTTAAACATGTATTTGATGAAGGACAATGTACAATTGCTGTACCACGTTCATTTAATAATGCAATTTCATCATCTGAAAGATATATTCCATGTGCTAATACTGTCTGAAAATAGACAAAAGTTATTATATTTCTTATATTTTGCATATACTTATTTGACATACTTTACATGTAAGAAGTCCAGCTCCATCATATACAGCTGTATATGATGGATATTCAGGAAACATGTTCTTTACAGCTTCTATTTCATCTAAATTTTCTGATACATGAGTCTGAAATATTTTACATACATACAAAATGTTTTATATGTAAAAAAGCATTATTTTATATAATACCTGTACATGAAGATCTTTTTCTTTTGCTAATTTTCCCAATTTTTTCATTAGTGTCATATCACAGCTTAAAGCAAATCTTGGTGTTATAACTGGTTTTATTAGAGGACTCTACAACAATTATTATATAAATTAATGTTACACAAATTATTATTAAATAAATCAAAATATAAATTATAATTATTGTATAATATTTAAGACTTACATTTAATTTAATCAGATCCTCTATAAATTTATTTATATTTATTATAGACTCTTCAGTAGTTTCATAATAATTATCACTACGTGTTATATTCATACTTATTTTCCCAATTAAAGCACGTTGACCCTTACTAATCACTGTTTGTCCAAGTATTACAGATGCTTTTGGATAGAGAGCTGCAAAATAACATGCTGTCGTTGTTCCACTCTTTATAGTCTGTTTCTATAATTAAAACAATAATATAATTATTATTTGTATAAAATATAATCTAAAAAGTTTTTGTTGTTTTAAATTTACCACAACTGTATTAAATACTTGTTCAGCAAATTTTTCGTCTATATATTTCTTTTCTAGAGGAAAAGTATAATGTTCTAACCACTCTAGAAGTTCTTTATCATATCCAACTCCTAAATTAGGAAGTTGAACTGCATGAATATGACAATCAACAAATCCTGGTATTAAAAATTGAGTGTTGTTAAGAACAATGACATTTTTATTTTTTTCATCATTTGAACTCGGGTTTATTATTATATTGGAGATCTAAACATAAATAAATATATAATTTAACAAATAAAACATTAATATTAAATATATTATGAGACACAAAAATGGAGAAATAAATTAAAAATAAATAAATAAATAAATGGAGAAATAAATTAAAAATAAATAAATATTGACTGATAAATACCTTGCCGTTTTTAACGTGTATCATACCACGATCGATGACAATTAACTCTCCACATTCGTTAGAGTGAATAAACGAACCAATAAATATTTTTTCTTCGGAAGATTGAGACATTGTAAATTTTCTTAATATACCAAATTTACTGCAACTGAAAATATTTAAGAATAAGTTAAATCTTACGCAAAAAAATTACAATTTCTTATATTTTCTTAATAATATTTAATAAGTATGTATATTTTTTTCTTATTTTTTAGTTATTTGTTTATAAATAATTAATATTTTTCAGATAATATGATCACTTATAATACATATAGTAACATAAGAAACATATCGACATAACAAACAAGAAGATAAAATTAATACTGTGTTGAGAGTAAACCAATATTTGTATTTATTTTTTATATACTTACTTTTGTTTATTATACGTAATAAAACAAACATGAGCACGAAGAAAGAACAAAAATCTGAAATTTTGAAAAAATCGGATAAAACAATAGATAGTCATCGAGAATTCTTGGATATGGATACCGATGAAGAAGATTTTGGTCACCAAGGTAAAATAATTTAACATTTTTAAATTTCGGCTAAATTATAAAAGATTAGAAATCTTAAATAAGATTTATTCGCATTAATAAATTGTTGAATTTGTACACATCTCAAAGAAGTATGCAAAACAACTTTAAACATATTGATGATAATTCTAAATTCTATTAAGATATCTATAATGCCCTCCGCAATTAAAAGTACAATTTATATCTAATCTAATTGTATTATATTTCAGAATCACCTGACGCAGATGAAGAACTTGTTCCCTCAGAACCTGAAAAGCCTATATTCTCTGAAAAAGATTTAGTTGCTTTAGTAAGAACGTTAATATATATAACTTCAAATTTTTAACTTTTATAACATGTGTTGGTCGAGGCGGGTTATCAGAATTCATAACAAGATAAAGGATTGCAAAATATACTCTTTTAATATCTATTTTAATATATATATATATATATATATAGACACATAAAAACGTGAATCATATACAATTGATTATTATTATTATTATTATTTACTACTTTTTATTCAATAAGTGCTACTACATTCATTATATCCATTAAATTATACAAAATTATAATGATACAATAGAAGATACTACCAAACTGATATAATTGATACAATAGAAGATACTACAAAACTGATATGTAATTTAAATGAAAAAAGTTACATGATGCGTTAGTACTCTAACGAAAATGTAATTTAATACAATGACACCATCTATGGCGCCATTTTTAAGATCCTTTTACAAAAGTAGAAATACTTGTATATGCTTCATTGAAATGATACTTTTATTTTTAGATGAATTATGTGAAATATTTGACGATACATTCTCAAAATGACATAAGTTGGAACAAACATTCTGATAAAATAATTCAAGAATATTTTAAGAATCCATCATATACAGTATTAACTACATTTTATGATAAAAGTGAATTAAACGCTATGTTGGGTATTCCAATATATGCATCTGAAGGATTTACATATTTCTTAAGATCATCATGGCAAATTTATACTCCAGATAATTTTTTAAAAACCGTTTCATTTGGCAGTATTAGTAATAATATTAAAAATAATACCCTAAAATTCATGGAAAGTATATACGCACCGATTATGCTTCACAACGAAGATTATGCTTCATGTATCCAAATGAAATATCATAATTTTTTATTTTCATAGCAGTAAAATTTTATAATTTTATTTCTATTTGTTATTATTACTTTATTATCTTATACAAAGATAATTTATATTAGAATTACAATTTTCCATAATGAACAGTTTTAAGATGTGATATGTTTTCAAATTTACATGAGTTTATTATACGTCTAATGGAAGAAATTTATAAATCAATGAGTAGAACTATTTTATATGTACCAAAGGAACATCTTCTCCAAACATTTTTAAAGTCCTCGGATACAGACAATTATTTTTTATTAGGTACGAATCAAACGACAATCGTTTCAGAAGAATATGAAAAAAAACGTAAATTAATCCGCAGATTAGAGAAAATAGTTTGGTTTTGGATTAGACAGATACATAGAGCAACGATGACATCAATAAGAAGACAAATTAACAATATACAAGATGAAGTAGATTATTGGAATGCAAAACGTCAGTTTCTCATTAATTAATTTAATTCTATTATATTAACTTATTACACCTTTCCTCGATTAAAAATGTCTATTTGGAATCTTTTATAGATTCAGATTTGAATCATTTACATGCTCAATTTCGTAATACGGAAGTTCAATTGATCATCAACATATTAAAAAACTTATATTCTCCAAGCGCAAGTAAATTACAGGAGTTAACTGTGTATATTGATATAGGATTAGAAGAGGCCCAATCAAATTTGATATATTTAAATATTCTACTTCATTTTTGTAAAAATTTAAATATTCTAGAAGATGTCGAAAACTCTGTAACAGAAGCATTGCTTCTTATATTATTCATTTGGACAGAATCACCATTTTATTCTACAAAGTAAGGAAAATAAGTTATGTTAAAAAAAAAATTTAACAAACATATTTAAAACCGTAATATTTTTAGAATTAATATGGAAATATTATGTCAAGCATTAAGTTCACAGATAATTGAACAATGTAAAAAACATATCAAATTTGACATTGTTCTTGGAAATAATCCTGAAATGGGAATACAGATGCTAAAGAAATGTATATTCTGTTGTAACATTTATAAAACAATTTATGAGGATGTATGTTTTACCCCATTAAATATAGTGCTTCTCTGTATTAACAGTTTATTAGTAATTTATTCAACATTTCTTGCAGATTATGATACATGTAACATCTTATATTAATCCGGATAAAAAATGGGACATAAATCAGCAAGAAGTTTTTAGTAAAATTGATATTTTTAAACAGAGATGCTGTGATGTCATTGAAATTTCTAAAGTTTTAACAGTATTCGGAAGGTATTTGAAAAAAGAGGAAAACAAATATAAATAAGATAGAAATTAATTCTTATTTTTATTAATTTAATAGAAATACTAAAATAGGATTAATTGGAGGTCCAAACGGAAGCGAATTTGAAGCGTATTTGCGGGAAATTGAATCTTTATTTTACGAAAGTTTAAATGAAATTATAATGGCACATGACATCGTATTCGATGTTACGAGACCTATTTGGTTTCTAAAGATTAAACAATTTAGATATACAGTTTTGCAATTAGAAAATATGGTAATAAATTTAATTAATGATATATTTACGAGCATAAGAAATATAGAAGAAGGTATCGAGACAATTTATGCTTTACAAAAATTTAAAAAAAGAGAAAATTTACGAGAATTATTGCAAAAAAAATGGATACAGGTATATATTGATATTGTACGTATTGACTGGCCTCCAAAAAAAATTATTTAATAATAAAAAAAATTTTAGATATGGAAAATATTTAGTAATGAAATCGAATACTGTTATATTAATGCAATTAATCAGTCAAAAAAGGAAATTAGTGTTAACATAAATTTATTATGCATTTTACAATACTTAAAAAAACAGCATTCTATAATCACAAATGCAGTAGACTGGATAGGAGATTGTGATTTTGAAAAGTAAGTAAAAAAACATAAATTATTTAAACAGATTTATTGAAATGATAGATTTCCTTCTTTAATGAATAATTTGTTATTCATTTCTGCTAACATCTTTTTTTATATTTTTTTTCTACAATTCATATTTCTAAAAAGGACGTATCATGCATGATTTCAGGTGTGTTTTACAACAATATGAACATGTATTAAATGTAATTGACAAGCGAAGTAAGATGCTTAAGAGTTACAGTATAAGTAAAACGCAGTAATGCAAAGTTTTATGTTATTAAAACTACGATAGAAGGTAAAAATAATGTCATTTTGAAAAAAGAAATAATGAAGAAATTGATTATAAAAATTTCGTGTCACTGCATTATCAAAATAATGATATTGCTATACTTTTGGACGGGGTACTGTACTTGTCATTTTTTCACACATATATATCTTTTTATTTTAGATTTAAAATGAATAAATTTAACCAATGAAATTAAATTTAAACATTAACTAATCCATTTCACATAATATGGAATGTTTATCTGCTTATTTGATACGAAATATTTATATTAATATTATTAGTTATTAATATTCATTCTGAATTTGTGGTAGACTTATAAATACATCATTAATACTTTTCAGGATTAAGGAATAATTTCATTCTACATTTTTTTTTGTTTAAAATCTTAAGTAATATAGCATACATAAATCTTTCGAACATTTGCGTTATATGAATTCCTTTTTATCAATCATCCTGCCTTTTTTTAATAGTGTAAAAATAAGATTTATAATATAATCGGCATAGGATGAAAGAGAAATCTTAGATGGCACTTTACATATTGTGAGGTATTTGAACAGTAACTAAAGTAAATATTATACTTTAGTAATTTACTATATAACAACGAATTCAGACAGGTAATAATCAGAAATAATAATAAATTACATTTTGTTAAATTATTATAAAAATCTTTTGAATAACATATTGCAATTAATATCACATAAAATAAAAAATATGAAATTACAATGTCAGAACATTTATATATATATACATATATATATATACATATATAATCTTTTAATTTATTTCTAGAGAAAATGGGTGTATCTTCTGTATTAAAACTAATTAACTTTGGGAATTTTTAATATTAAATAACGTTCATATAATCATGTGTATAGCAATTCTCAGTTTCTTATTTACTATTATATTTTAAATTGAAACATTTTAAGTAATGTTTAAAGATAAATCAAAATAATTACTATTAGATTTTTTTTATACATAAATTTTTATATCGAATATGATGAAACTTGCAAACATTGAATTATTTAATTTTTGAAATTTGGATACTATTCTCGAATAATTTACCTATATTTAGGCACGACATTCATACTTTCATTTCCTAATATGCTATTAATATCTTTAATTACATTCTGTGGTCCCTTACGCAAGTTTGAACGACTAAATGTGAAAAATAGATGTAATAATATGTTAGACACATAATATGTTTCTCTATCTTCTTAAGATACATATACTGCATTTATATTTTAATGTTTCCCAAAGTTATAGTAGTTACACAGAACATGCACGTGATATATATTATATTTCTTTATATATAACAAAACATATTTAAAAAATAAAAAATAAAATACAATTAACAAGTATTTTTGGATATAATTTATCAATGACAATGTATATAGGGTAATCTATGCAATTAATACTTCTCTGTATTACTAATTACATAAAATATATAAATTACATATAAAAATGCTTTTAAAAGAAGTAAATTACTTTTGTAAATGAAGCAAAATAATATATTAAGTACTATCAACAAATATAAAAATATGTATAACTGTATCTCTATTTATATATGTAATAAATTTTGTAACAAGTTCTCTATTAACAAATTTCCTTTTTTTCTAAAACTCATATTATGACTATAATGAAGACTATGAAATATAATTATTACTAAACCCAGTAATAAACCCATCGTCATCAATGTTCTGATGGTATTACTTAATGACGTAATTTTCTAGAAAAAATAGATGTCAACTTTTTTCGCGACTTATTTAATATGATACAATACAATTTCCAACAATATTAAAAATATATAAAAATATTTCTATTAGTATTATTGATTATATCTTTAAAACAATATAGTAAGAATAGAATAGCACCATTTGTAAGTTCATTAAACTTTTGCAGTTAAAACTAGTTGTATGTTATATTGAGCTGTGTTAAGTTGGAAATCTCAACATAGATTACCCTATAATCATTTATGCATCTTTACTTAGGAACTATTATAAAATTTATATATATAAATATTTTATATACATGTACATGATATTTGTACATGTACGTTCATTTTTTTAAATTTTGATTATCGTGCTATAATCGATGCTATAATCTATTTTTTATTTAGAGAATTAGAACTCTTTTGGCACAAGTAATTTAAATAATAGTACGTATTTGGTTTGTTTTTATATTACTTATTTTTACTGTAATTTTCAATTTGACGCAATTACCAGATTTTCTTGACCACTTGTTACTTTGAAAATTGGACTGCCCGATGGGTCTTTATAATCAAGTAATTCACTATCGTTGCTAAATGAGCTTGTACCTGAAGAATCAATTTGTTCTAATCGTGATGGCGGTAAAAGAAATATCAATGAGATCGCTATTATTATATGCCAAGCACTATGAACATACTGCAAAAAAATACAAGTATTTTTATAATAATAAAAATAATTTTTTATATTTCTTAATATTTTATAATTTATATTGTATATACCTGATAATTGGCTTCTGTTTCAACTAACGAAAAGATCAATAAACCTACAATCGCCAATGTTAAGCCTGCTAATAACTTTGAAATTCTATTAGGTCTTTTCAACTTTTTTAAATGAAAACAACGATAAGCATATGCCCCCATCTGAAAATATATAAAAAAACATATAAAAGAAATAATACTATTATAAATATTTCTTCTAAATTACTTACTGGAATCATAATGCCCATCCCCAAAGGTACTAAAATACTGGTTAGACTTGTTTTATTGGATTCAACGCCAAAAGCTATAATAAGAACTCCAAACATATGACACAATGATACAAAACGAATTGGTATTTCAGCCATTGCAACAAGTGTTACCCAAAATGCTAATATACTTGAAAAAAAGTCACTGTATTGTAAAACCTGAAATAAATTTCATATAAAGCTATTTCGTGGAAGAAAGTAAGTGTTATAAAACAATTTACATACTTCATATTTAGCAATACAATAAGTCATAACATGTTGATCACAAGCATGGTACAGAGATGAAAAGAGCATAGTTGCCAAATAGACTAATCCCTCAGTATATAATCCGCGCTTAATAGCTAAATATATAGCAGGTATGAAAAAACCATTACTTAAAGTGAGTATCAATGTTGTTATAAGAACAGAAGATTCTGGATTGGCACTAGTAGCATCAGTGCATCCCCATCCTTTGTATCCTGTATAATAAGATATATCAATATGGTAAAAAAATCTATGTATAAATAATAGTTATTCTAGCAATCAGACCTTCAAAACATTTGCATGTTGTATAATAAAGAATATCACGATGAACTTCTTGACAAATTCCATGGTGACCACATGGATAATTTCCAGCAAACACACATTGTCTAGTTCGTATATCCAGTGATACTAAAATTTCTTCCATTTCACAATTTACGGATCTTCTATTTAATTAATAATATCATCATTTTATATGCATAATTTAATTATAATTTTAGTATTTTGAATTCATATTTTCAAAAATATGATCTTACCCATTAAAATAACATGTTGCATCTAAAGTAACATACCAAGTGTCTGGCTGTGGATATGGTATCAATAAAGTTCCATCATGTTTGTCGAACGAAGATAAAATCATCGACATTTTGGAATTTTTACATATAATATTATTTTTAATTTTTTTAGGAATTCGTCCACGTTGAACGCAAAGTACAACTTTTACTAACTGTCGTGTTGCTACCTGTATATAAGAAATTTAATAATATATAAAATTAATCCTAATACAAGAGTCTACAAGAGTCTTAATCATTGCTGCTTACTTTATCCATTTCCAAATGTGCACTTATATCAAGAGTACCACCAATATCAACTAATGGCAAAATATCAAACTGTGTAATTACTGGATGCACATCAGTTAACATCACCCAAGAAGTTAACCATTCTCTACCCTGAAAAACGAATTTTTACACGTATATGTTTAAAAATTAATATATTGTATATTTATTTCTTATACTTATACTTATTAAATGCTTGATACCTGTAGTAAGTAGACTCCTGAAAATGTTTGTGAGTGCTTAATTCTAGCAAGTTGATATCTTGGGACACATGGATCATCAAAATTTTCATCTAATGTGCCAAACTGATTTTTCATAACATCACTTTCATTATAAAATGATTCATTGTATTTATCTTCATCATGATGCAAATGATGTTTTGTTAAATCTTTCATATGCAATTGAGCTAATGCTTTAGAAAATGAAGGTGCATCTAAATATTGCCTTACAAAAGATTTTTCTGTTATCCTGATTGGACATTCTGAAAAATAAGATAAGGTAAAACTAACTTATTAATTAAATAAAAAAGAATTACATAATAAAATTTACCTGAGGTTACTACTTTCACATTTACTTCAATAATACTATCTGAAATAATCATCAAATAATAATAACTATCTTCATAAGGGGAAGTCTCTGTAAAGGTATATGAATCTAACATAGTTAGATTTCCAATTTTAGTTGATTCAGAGTGATTGAAAACAGGTAAAGAACGTCCTTGTAAAGCCATATTTTTGATACAAAGTTCATGTACATTATGAGATTTATGCACAGTAAAGTTACAACCCCAAATATCTACACGAAAATTCCATGTCCCTGATGGGATATATATCCTAAATGAGAATGCAACATGTTAGTTATACTCGATCTTCATAAAAGATTGAACATAATAATTACTTGTAATAAGAAGTAGCTTCTTTTGTTCTTAATGTTTGTTGGTAACCAATAGGAATATTTTCAATACTATTGATTTGTGTCCATACAGCTACAGAACCTATACTATAATGGCATTTATGGCCAAGTCCCTAAAGTATAAACAATTATAGAATTAATATAAATTAATTTGGAAGGAAAAAAAAACATTGGAGGAAAGATAAAAATCAAGATCTATACCTGTTGTTGAACCTTTTCATCCCAATGAGACAAATAAGCTCCTACAAACCAATCTCCAGCTTCTGGTCCATAAACTGGTACAACTCCAGTGGTTTTTGGTTCAAATGTTGTAACTGCAGAAACTATAATGGTATGATTACGCTTATGATACATATCATTGGGAAATGTATCATTATTTATAGATATCACAGGGTAACTGCCCCATTGCAGGTATCTAAAAATTATAATAGTAAAAATAGATATATTATGAATCTTTATACATATGTTCATGAAATCAAAAATGAATATTTACATATGTACTTTTCTTTCTGGGCATTCTTGCCCATCCATAAATGCTGCAAACTGCCAAGTAGCTCTGAGTACTTCTTTTGGAACTGTATAATGAAACATAACTATATCTGAATAACTTTTGAATGAATGTAGTAATCCTTCTTGACTTGCTTCTGGCATAGTACATTCTTTAGCTACAAATATAAATTATTTGTACGTCCTATGTTAAATACAAATCTATTTACACAATGATCAAAATTGCAATATTTATCATGCTTGAATGAATGTTAACAAAATGAATTTAAACAAAAAATGTAATACTACTTCAAAATTGTTGAAAAATACAAATATATCAGAAAAAATAAATATTCAATTTCATAGACAGAAAAATTTGTTTATAAATTTACCTGGAAAAAGTAACAAGATTAAAAGGACGTGAAATTGAAGAATCATGAGATATCGTCTTGAAAAATAACATATCGGAAGCATGATAATTTTTTTCGACATCACTGAAAAATGGATATTTCTTTCGATCGGATGTCTCCATTCACTTCTTATTAATTATCCATCATTTTCTCATTCCTATGTTGACTGTACATTTTGCACACACAGTAAATAACTGCGACTAAACCGCAATATTTGCGTGTTTAGTCTAACAACTTATATGGGTTTCCTTCGATCAGCTGTAGTAGACGATGTATATATACATAAATAGCAAAGGGTGGAATGGATGTAAACGACACTGATCTTACCGACCACCTAATAGGAATACCGCGATATTTTAAACATTTCAAAGTATTAATTTTGTGCAAACGAAATGTACAATAAAAGTGGTAAGAATACATAAAATATAGACGCGAGGTGAACAAAAATATAATTATGATAGCAAAGGGATAAGAAGTAAAAAGAGGTAAATTGCTTTGACATAACATGTTTTTAGAATACAATTACAAAACTTTTTTTCAACATGTTCTAATTAATATTTACACATTTATAATATTATATACATATAATATATGAACACTTTTATATAAATCACATAAAAAATATCTCTTTCACGCTTCTACTTTCCAGAAGATTAAATCTCGATATCTTCTTCGGCGGCAGGTAAAACCACTGCCGTCACAGCTACTGGCTTCGTTTTCGATTTTTTACACAGTAAAATCTCTACCCTTCCCGATATTCTACTCTTCAAAATCGCATTGAGGACTATAGGAATCGGAATACCGCTCGGTAACAGAGGTACATCCATCACCCGTGGTTTTACATTCGTGTTCTCGGTTCTGCAAACGATATACAAATCCGTGTCGGACAATTCATCCGATATATTCGTCAATAAAATACGAATTTGGTAATTCGGTCCCAATCCTAAAACCGTAGCTTCCATGGTAAGAGGATGTGGTCCCGCGCCTTGACTGTCGTTCAAAGTTTCGACTACTTTTTTGGCAACCACCAATCTCAGTCGAAGAAGACCTTGCTGAAAAGTAGAATGGATTTTCTTCGCTTCCGATCTTTCTCGTATCGTTTGCTCAACGAACAGTCGTGTTTTTTTTGGTACTAAAAATTTGGAGCCATCATTTAAGGGTAAATTAGATATCGCATTGTGAATGCTGAAGTCTGCGGTCCGTTTCAAAATTTTTACACAGAGTCCGCCCCCCACGGTGACCATTGCCATCGTACGTTCTTCTTGACCCATTTTACCATACTGTTTTTAGAAGAAAAAATACAATATTTTTATATTATTGGGATTTAGTTTAGAAAAATAACACTTGTAATAATATTTGTAATTTACCTTCATCGCAGAAACTGGTTCCATAATTTTTAACGTGTCCACGTGATGTTTTCCATCATACACGCGAATACCATAACCAGCTGTACTCACAGCGAGCAAAGAAAGTCCAGTTTGCGGAACTGGTAAACTTACCGAATCCAAAATCGCACCGGGAACACGAACATGCCATATTTTAATTCCCTATATGATTCATATATTATTATTTATTATAGTTTGTCTAAAAATATTATGCGTACCTTACTGGAAAAACCGATTAAAGTACCATCCATGATAGTAACCGCGATGCCTTCATTATTCAGGGGCGAAACAGCTACAGCAGGTGATGGTAATTTTTCCCAAAGTTTCACAGGACTTCCTCTTTTTATCACTCCTATTTTACCATCTCTTCCAACAATTAATATTTTTCCATCGCCGGTCCATAAACCTGTACACGCAAAAGCGACTGGCGACCATTCTAATAGATGTTTATCCATAACAGAAAACGTTCTGAAACAGACATATCGCAAGAAGCATTTAATTTTATAATTTTCAATTATTCATATAGAATATTATGTCGTCAAGGAAAGAAGTTTTACCGTGGATCTAAAATAAGTAGTTCTCCGAATTCCGTGCCCAGCACGAGACAACTACTCGCTGGATCGTTCCACGAGTCCCTTCGAATCACGGAAATCGCAGTTAAAGCGTTGCTTTTAACCAGTGGGATTCTTTTGTATTGTTCCGCAAAGCTAGCTCTCAAATTCGGATCCATGGACAGAAATTTCAATGTTCGCGGCGAGATAAATCCCGCTCCAAGTTCCTTTAACAATAAATCTAGTTCATCAGCTAGCGTTAATACATTCAATTCTTCGTCCAATCCAGCTTTGTGCCAAATCTATTAACAAATTTATTCTTATAATTCAAAATGAAAGAAAATGAAACTTAATGTTATAACTCAGAATTATTTATACCTCTCGTTCCTTTGGATGTACGTCAATATGCGGCAAACAGTATTTAAAATACGGTCTCATATTTTTAAAGATGTAGACGCTAGAACCAACACCCACCGCCAAAACGGACGACTGAGGTTCTCCATTTTCTGTATAAAAACCAACAACTCCACAGGGTGGATCTACCATGTTGTGTTCCGTTATTTGGTCACCTCCTTTGTAAACTCGTATCTAAAAACGAGATAACAATTACCCACTGATAAACGGATAAAAATTAGAATAGAAGAAATTCTATTTCATTACTTTAGGCGAATTGACATTGAGTGTCCCTAAGTCAGCACAGACTAATCTAGCATCTCCATCACCGCTCACGTCAAGCATATCAAGTGCATTTGGTAAAGTGTATAATCGGGCTGCTGGTTCCCAAAGCGCTTCCAACCATCGGCTGGTTCCAAGACCGCCAATGTTATGATCGGCTCTGAAAATTGCGTAAAAGAATAAAAGGTGCACTTACAATTAAAAAGTATTTTTTCTTACCGTAAACCGTGCATATTCGAGGATCCTTTTTAATGTTTTAGACAAACCGTTATTTTTAATTGAAAGGCATCATTAGTGTTTCTACCTAAACGTCTGCCATATGGATTCTATGCACCGTACTATAGTGCAGCGTAACAGATCAATGTCATATTGTCATTAATATGTTGAATTTTTTAAAAGAATTCTTTTTCCGAATGAGTC
>NW_025110341.1:434804-581892 GCF_011392965.1 Frieseomelitta varia | reverse complement strand
CATTCGTCTATCTTAGCACGAAGAAGAGCAACATTTGTAATTATGTACTATTTAAATCATTGTTATTCTGTTATTTCCTTCAAGTCCAAGGACTTCCCTCCAAGTCCATTTGACCTGTTTATATATAAACGTGTTACAGTTGCGAAATATCCGTTAGTTTCAAAATAAAGTACAAATGAACGACTTCTAAATTGAGTGTAGTGAGAATTTCATTTGAAATTTTAAAAATTGGTTAATTATGATGGAATTCTCTTAGAATTAAAAAATAATGGCATCTTCATCATCAGTGAACAAAAATCATCCACAAACATCGACGCCGATAGCATACACGAAAGATAATTCAAAAATACTACCTCGAAAATTGTGGCAGACGAAAAATGCAAAACCGGAATTTGAAAATGACAATTCGAACATGTATAGGAATTTGGATAAAGATGAGAAATGGGATATGATCGAATCTCCGCAATTTGTAGATTTTACGAATCCACCTGATATAGAAGATTCGTTTTTCAGTAAGTACAATTATAAACATTGAATAATATCCAAAAAAAGTCTGATGTTAATTTTTTCTCGATGGTTATTTATAGATAAATCCACTGCAGTTGTGAGCATGCAAAATTCGACTTTTGCAAACACAGAATATCCAAATACAACTCCAAATGACAATACATTGATTGTGTAAGAATTACAACAGTGACAATCTTTAAATCAGTCTCAAGCTCAACAGTTGAAATTCTTTAAATCAGTCTCAAGCTACTTTCTTTTCATCTAATAATAAAAAATTTAATTTTATCTCTTTATAGATCTTTCAATGATCTCTCTTTGTCCAGTATAAAATATGACGATGCTGATGATGAAAAAACATGCGTAAACGATAATTTACAGAAACAGGAAACAGAAGAATATGTAGTTCATAGTAATAATATTAAACTGGTATGTCAATTTAAATAACTGACAATCAATTATGATTGATTTGTAGAAAAATTGAACATTTCAGGAACCTGAAATTAATACTAAAATTTGTAATAAAGTGAAAAAGGAAGTATATCCATTCACTTTCGATTTACGGGACCAAGAAAAACAGAAGCAAAAGGAAGAACATCTCAAAAAAGTATGAAAATCATGTCTTTTAATTTTACAAATTTTTATTAAAGTAGATATTGTATTTCTTTTCTATTATTCTTAGTTACTAGAAGAAGAGACTAAAGTGAGAATATTTCGGGCAAATCCACTGCCTAACTTTATAAAATCTCGAACTAAAACTATTAATAATCGTCGTAATAACAATGAGAAGAAAAACGAAGAAAATAAACTAATAAATGATAAAAATAAGCCAACGAGTAATAACTTAAATCAAAAAGTACAAGAATCTGATAATTGCGACAAGCAAAGTGGAAAGAATATCGAAGTAAGTGTATACTCTTATCCAAGATAAACTTCGTACATATTTTAATTATATCTAATGTTAACAAATAATAAATATCTTATAAACCAGGTGTGGAAGAAACCACCATTTGTACCACGTTTGGCGAAAAGAATGTTGCAATTGCCAAAAACCCCACCTTTGCATACAGTGACTCGAGCTCAAGAAAGAAAACAGTTTGATGACACTGTGAAAGAAAAAGAAAGACTGAGAGAAGAAAAGAGACAAATGGTAAAAATGATCTGTAATTTTCATTTTAATAATATTCTATTTTTTGAGAATTATAATACATACCATGTAATTGCTGGTAATAGGAAATTGCTGCTAAAAAAAAGCAAGAAGAGGAAGAAATTTCTCTGCTAAGAAAAAGAACTGTTCATAAAGCCCAACCGATTCCTAAATATAAATCAAATTTACCAAAAGTTGAGAAACGACCATTAACTGACCCTGTAAGTCCACTAGTAATGAAACGGCGCCGCTGTACATAAATATTTAAAATTAAAACTTGGAAGCAGTAGTATTAATAACTCTATATTCAGTATTTTTCTTTTCACTCCCTATTCTGCAGATAGATGCATTTATATAGATGTAAATTAATATTACAAGTATTAATATATTAATATATTCATATATATTTTATCAATTTATAAATTTTATCAATAAAGACAATTCCACTGAACCAAAATTCCACTGTATATCTCCAATTGTAGAAAGTAACAGTTTTTATAAAACCACAATTATTCGAGACACTATCCCTCCGCGTACTGAAGCGCGCAGTCCTGTACCGGGGTCATTTACCATTTGTTCGACTCACAAGGATATTCAATTAACCAGACGCATCTATGATTGCTCGAGGGTCGAACTCACGTGTATATACCAACACGTTGACGATCGCTCAAGGCTCGAGGTTCTCACGAACATTACATCAATGCGCTGTGTGGAATGTTCGCATTTTAGATGTATATAGAAAAATATAATATATAACAGCCTCGTGGTTTATAAAAAAATAATATTTATTCAACATCGTTGTGATAATCTTCCACAAGGAAAAAAGCAGAAGGTTCATTTGCTTGTTGCGCGGACATATCAAACAAATAAACAAATAACAAATAAAAACAATGAAAATAACAATGATAACTGTTGCCGAGTGGATAGAGCGTATACTTTGTTCGAATGTTGTCTGAAGCAGACTGGCGAGTAGAAACTATATAAACTTGAGGCTATATTTTCCTATTTGTTGTTAAATGTTTTCAGAAAAATGGCTATTACTGTATTTCAACAAAGAAAGAATAAAGAAATGACTATACTGAAAATGCATAAAGGAGAAAGATATTCAAAAAAGGTATGTCGGTGTATCCTCATTTTTCGTAGTAGTTTGTTAACTTGTCGATGGTTGTCACATTTGGTGACCGGCTGTAATAGAAGACTCTTGCTATAAGGAACTAACCGATGGTGGGGAGCCTATGTCTGTGTACGTAGCCTGAATCCGGCGAGTCAAAAATGATCCCGGCACAGTACTCGGAGTGCTATTAGTTAAGGTATTAGCTAAAAATTTTATCGAAGATATACAGATATGATGATAGAGAAATTTAGATATAATTTTTCGTAGTTTACGTTTACATGCTTACCACAGCTTATGCTAGATAAATATTAACAAAGATGCGTATATTTAACATACATAAGCTTGCTATAATATAATTTAACATACATACATATACAGTACGTATATAGATATATGAAAGATTGCCAATGCATTCTACATTATATCGATATAAATGTATTTATACATTTCTAACTTATGATAGTTACAAATATTGAAACAATTGATAAACACATATACAGTAATTACAAAATGGATTATTTCTTTTAACAGCATAAACTTTTATTTTTTGAAAGCATGATGTACTACATAAATTATCAATTTATATCTTCTTTTTTAAATAACGAGATGTGTATAAAAGGATAATTTCGTTTTGTATTAAATATAATAATTTGTAATATTTTGAATTTATTAATAGTAATCAAACAATAATTAGATGAATTATCAGAGAATACGTAATAAATGTTTATTTTGTATTAAGTTTTACTCATTACGACATCTCAGAAAACATTTTTAAATAATTATTTATGAAAAAAAATACATTTTAAACTTCTCTTGTATATTCAATAACATCTATCAACAAAAATTATAAAAATCTGTCAGTCTTCTTTTAGTATATTGTAAGCGAAAACACGTTGAATTAGAACTAACGTGTTTGTCAGGTCACCAACCGTCAGCGCGAGACAAAAATTGTATCGCCCTGACAATAAAAGCAAAAAGTGTATCGCTCAACGTTAGAATCCGGCGAGCAATTAGCGACCGACCTTTGAGAAATACATACATTTTTGAAAACAGCTGTTATCTTTTTTGAATCTTTAGACCCTACGTTTTCTGCGAGTCCTCTCACAATATATTTTATATAGTTTATAAATAATTTTGAAACAAAATGATGTACAATACGTCTACCACATTCCATTATTTTTTCTTAAATTTAATTGCAGACATACACACATACATCTTTTTACGAGATTGAAAGCATTATTCAGTAAAACAGCTGAATCAATACCTTTCTATTTTTAAATACATAATAAATCCATTCATACCATTAAAGTTATTATAATGTCTTGTTTAAAAACTAAACGATGTAAACTTTAAGTTATAAATTTAAATATTTTTATTTTTTCTCTCTTTAAAACGATATAAAAATGATAAAATTAAATAGTAATTGATAAAATATATTAAATTATTCGTGAAATTAAAGTCTATTTATTTGAATTACATTTTATAGTATCTAAGTATATAGTATATATAAAAAAAAAATTAACCTATTAATATTTGCATCTAAAAAAATGTCTATATTTATATCAAATTAAATATAAATACATGTTATAATACAAAAGTTTCAATAAAAACGAGAAGTTAAAATGCATTCATGGATATGTAAATGCAAGTTTAATAGTATAATACTTTATCGGTATTATCGCTTATATTAAAGCTACATCCATTAACATAGAATATTTTCAAAATTTTTTAAAAACCGAAATCAAAATAGATCGTAAAATATAAAACAGTCTGCGATATATTTGGCACTTAAAACCTGACTCATATCACAATGGATATAATGTGTATATACCTGCGTAACTGATAGGAAGCCCAATGAATATTAATGATAGATGAATATACAAATAATTATCTTAAAACTATTTTGAACACAGCCAATGACACATTAGTGACACACGATCATAGATTACATAGGACATAAGTTACACACGAACAAGTAAATTCATCGATTTAAAATCTGAAAGTGTATATACTACATCGTAATTTTTTCCTTTTTTTGTCTAAAATATGCCCATCTTATCACTAAATATCTTCATTCTTCAATCTTAATCTTCAATTTACTGAAGTAATGCTGACGATGGAGATGGAGGTAATGATGGCGATGGCGGTGGTCTTGTGAAACTTTCTATTTCATTACAGTGGAATTGACATACTGTACTAGATGTACTTAAAGTAGATTCTGACCACATTCCCCTTCCTTTAATCTTTCTTCTAGCCCTACTATTATCTGTATTTGACTCAGGCACATTTCCAGACTTGTTTTTGCGGAGATAATTCCATAATAGATTTAATCTGTATAAGTTTATTATATAAATGTCCAATTAATGTTTAAAAACTGATACTTGTTATAAAGTAATTACAATTACGTTATTTACCTGGGATATTGAAACTGAGCAAATTGAGATGATGGACCTATTATTGCTAATATTGGACACAAAAAAAATGTAGCATATATCCAACTTATACTCATTACGAGTAACAAAAAAATACCAATTTGAATATATGCCAATACACATGAAGGTAACATAAGAGCACCAGCCGCGCCGCTTGTGAGAGAAGCCATTAAAGTTGGACCAGCCATTTGTGCAAGAGCTGTTTTTACTTTATCCTCTCTCTCTTTAGAAGTACATGCTTTGTAACTTACTACATAATGCAAACTAAAATCTACAGTTAAACCTAAAAATAATACATGTTTAATAATATACAAATTATGAAGATAAAAATTATTATATTAAGAAATACCTATTGCTGTAGACACTGCGACGCTTTCTAAAACATTTAATTTCCAATCAAGAAGTATCAAACCAGCAATTGTTACTATAATTGCTGCACCGATTGTTACAATTGCATACAAACTGATAAGGGGATTAAATGTTACAAAAATCAACACTATAAGAGCTAGAATCAATGAAACGCCCATTGCCCAAAGTGTTCCTTCATACAATGTTCGTTGTAATTCATAAAATTCTAATCTACTGACGAACCAACCACCACGCATTCCTAACGGAGCATTTTTTAACTGACTCTGCATCCATGTTTCAACCTACGAAAATATAATTTTTTAGATTGAGATTTTATTAATAATGAAGTATCACTTTTAAAAAATATCAAATATACACATATTTATAAAACACAATTTTATTTTACCTGATGAAAAAACTGATCCATATTTGAGAATGAGAGAGTGTAATTATATATGCTATCATACTCGACTACTAGAGCTTTAATTTTAGGCGTTGGCATTATTATAGAATTTGTTTCATTCGATACTCGTAATTGTTTAAGACTTGGCTCGTTTAAAAATTTTAATCCAGCAAAAACGCCATTACGAACCCATAAATATGATGGAGTACTATATAGTTTTGCATTAGCTTCAACTGCACATCGTTCTAAAGTGCTAGCATTATATGGAAATTTGCTTTTTTCACAACATGGTGTATAGTTAATGCGTGAATCAATAGGATCTTCACAACGTCTTTGCATCCAATTATTTAATGATTCGATAAAACAGTTAGGAAGTAAAGGTCCTAAAGTATTACGATAGAAAGGTTGAGCTCGTAAATCACGACAAAATTTTTCAAGCCATAGTTGTGATTCTGGATGAGATACATCAAAAGATTCATCCCATTCTGGTGTACCAATTAAACCAGGATCCAAATAATTGCCGTTATCGACTGGCTTAATGCCCCATACAAATCTTAATGGTAACGTATCTCCATTATCAATCTGTAATTATTAATTATTCAAAAATTTTGCAAGAGATAAATTAAATGAAACTTTGTAACTTTTTTATACATACTGTTCCCTGTTTCTCAAACCAAAATTTTCGAGAATATACTAAATCATATTTTTCAAATGGATGAGAACTATCAAATAATTGGAAATCAGCAGTATCTGGTAATTGTAAACCAGGGTAGTGAAAAACAATGATGCAACATAGTATTGCTGTGATACCCAAACTTAATAACCAGCACCATCGAAAATTAATAACTATCCTCGCAAGAATAGTATTAAAACCAATCGTTACTTTATCTCCAAATAGTCGCAAAGGTCGAATAATTTTTCGTGTTATAAAATTTGCGGGCGATAAAAAACCTAATTTGAATCGTTCTGACACTACAACGCACGCTGGCAGCCAGGTAATCATTAAGAAGTAATTTGCAATAACAGTTATTCCTGAAAATAGACTGGATTTATGCGATTAGTAAAGTTTAAATTTCTTTTCTTTTAATATTTTAATATTTGTTACACAATTATTTTACATACCTAAAACAATTTATAGCAGTAACATTACTAACAACTGATGCAAAGAATGCTACTGCGGTGGTTAGAGACGTAACAAACATAGACGGAACAGCATGTTTCATTGTTTCTTGTACCAATTTGACCAATCCATTATTTGATATTTTTTGTTCTTTTCCCCTCTGCCAAATTTTACAATATATAAACGCATCATCTGCTCCTATTCCTTTAAATAAAATTGTATATTTTATTATTAAAAATCTTTTATTGTTAAATTTAATTATCATGCATTTTCCAGTTCTTACCTACAACAACAACGATTGCCAAAAGGTTCATAAATGGAAAAAACTTGATATGTAAAATTAAAGTGTAAAATGCATATGAAATTCCAAGACTAAAAATTACTGCAATAATGGTTGTGACAGTTAATAGAAAAGAAACAGTATATGCCCATATGCAAATCGTTACAAAGGCAAAACCAACAAGTAATAAAATAGAATCTGACACTAATAGTCGATCAAATAATGTACTTTTTAGACCTAATTGCATTCCTTTCACACAAAATTTTCCATAAGATAAATCAGTATTACTCAGTCCTTTATAAAAATCTAAAGTTGCTGAGCTTGTAGCAATTGGCAAAAACAACATTGCATATTTCAATGTTGAGTTTAGTTTATTTTGGGAATCTTGCTTCTGTAATAGTATGAAAACTTTTATTAACAAAGAATATAATATATATAAAGAATATTATAGAAATTAATTTTCTTACATGTTTTGAAATAAAATCAATATCTAATAAGTAATGCAGCAAATGATAAGCTGCATTGTGTGTGTAGCATTCACTTGGAACATGTTTTTGACAATTTAAGTCTTCTTCACAATTTGATGTCAAATGACCATTTTGATAATAATAAACACATCTTTTCAAAAGTGTTTCTACACGACTAAGATCATTCTCTGTTACACCCAAACAAGAACTTCGATTAGACAAAAGTGCGACATAATTCGCTGGTGACCAACTTTTACAACACTTTTGTCCTATATTATTGTGTTCTATTTGCGTTTGACATAAGGAAGGAAAATGTGTATTTGATCTCAATTCTCCATCAATATAACATTGTGCTAATATTCCTTCCATTGACCATAAGTTTGCATCTTTAGAATTTGTACCAATAACCACACGTGCATAACCAGGTAATGGTAAATTACAAAAGAAATTCTCATTTTCAACATAATCTTGGCTTTTATTTTTATTTTTTAATTCTATTAATTCCTCCCATTTATCTTTAATTTCAACTTTATCTATTTCTTCTTTTGTATTAATTATTTGTTTTTGATATTTCTTCCTCCCTTTTTTCTTATTCTTAGGTTTGCTTCTGACAATTAAATTCTGGAATATTATAATGTTAGTTTGTAAATTTCATGAATTACATTTTACACGCAATATTTTAAAAAACTTATATATATAATTCAAATAAACACATTAAAAATACCTGTTGCATATGATGGTAATGTTCTAAAGGATTATCAATCAGCTGTCCGCTTGGCTTATTTGATTCCAATAAGTTTTGCCAAGCAATAAGCCGTTGAGCTAACATTGTACCTCTTGCTTCAAAACCCTTAATAAAAAGAATTTAATATAAATTAATAAAATATTATACATGAGTTAATGTCTTGATTGTACTTACTAATTGAGGATCAGAGAAATCTGGAAATTTTTTAATAGCTAAGGGAACAATTAAGCATGTTGAAGAAAAAATAAGTATTGTCATTAGAATGGTATAAGGATGATGAGCTATTACTCGAGAAATCCACCACACTTCCATTTTGACAATTATATCTTTTTTCACTTAAGTCATATTTAATAATAAATTGTTGTAACATACAATATAAAAAGTAATATTGTCTTAATCTTTCTCTAAATTACACCATATCATAGCGTCATTTTCTAGACAATTTTGAAAAAGTTTACAATAAAAATCATATTTTGCAGCATAATATGTATTAGCTAAAATTGTGTTTTAACAATAAATCACTGAACAAAATATATACTATAAATAATTTTTACTTAAGGTTTCATTTATTTTTATGCTTTTTGTTAATTGTGTTCTCCATTAAATTTGTAATACATACTTTCACATAATTAATTTATCTTTTGTTTCAAAACTTATATATATTGATAAACATAAATGTTAAAAGAGTAAAGTTATAGCCACTATTTATGTAGAAACCTTCACAAAATATAAACGTAATTTTATGTAAAACATTGAAACATGGTTATTCAATTTAAAAAGCAACATGGACTTCCCACTTTAAGGGGTGGCACGTGTTTACATCGCAATAACAAATGGGATGATCCATAGCTATGATGAATAGATATATACACATATATGTAGATATATAATTTTCTAGAGTGTAAAATAAAATGTTGCAGTTTATAAACAGAGATATCATTCCTTGTTCTGTCGATATAGTATTAAAATATCATCGTTTTTTTAATTTAAGTAATGTTAAAATTAGTTTTACTTTTGTAAAAAATCTGGTTCTAAAAAATGATAGAAACAAATAAATAAATTTTCTTATTTCTATATATTGTTCACATTTAATTAAATAATACAAAAATTGTACTATACATTCATAAAAATTTATGCTTTATAATTTTGCAATAATTGCAGTTTCAAATTATGATAACATAGTATCTTTTTGTACTTAATAGTGTCTTTATATTTTTATATTGGTATTTCTCAAAGTTACACGTGATGATAGCCTATTCGTGTTTTCTAAAGTATTTAATATTGTGTGGATGTGGAATATATGTGAATTAAATATATACATATGTATATGTTTACAAGTAATATACACGTGTTTCCTTCATCACTAAAAAATAAATTGAATATTATTAAATTGAGTATAAATACAATGTAGGTATAAACTAAATGTTTATAATTCCTTTTCTTTGTAAATTATTTATTAATACTTATTTTTATTATAGATGAAAATTCTAATAGTGATATTTTCTCTGTTATTTACATATTGTTTTGTAAAAGCTGCGGAAATTGATAATAAGCTTTTAAAATGTTTAGGTAAGTAAAATGAGTATTAAGTAATAAGTTGTGATTATTTGTCTTGAATATGAAAAACGATTATAATAAATTAATATTAACAATATGTAGTTTGTAGATCAACAATAAAAGAAATTGAAGAAGAATTGGCAAAAATTGATCCTTCAAGACAAATTGAGATAGGAAATTATAGATTAGATGCACAAGGAAATGTTATTCATAAAAAGGTAATAGTGAATTTTTATATTTTTTGTATTATAATTACAACATATTTTTAATTAAGTACGTATTTAAAGATCCCACTTGCACAATCTGAGGTGCACATATCTGACATCCTAGATAATATTTGTGAAAAGATGTCAGACTATGTAAGAGCAACATATAAATCAAATGGTCAATTAACAATCTTAAATTTACTCAGTTCATCTGGTGGTATGAATCCTGAAATGAGCAAAGTTGATATTATTCAGGATAATGATCTGAATAAAAGCTTAAAATATTATGTAAGTAGTTTTGTTTTATTTAAGTTTTAATAATTTTAATTAATATTTTAATTAATATTTTTTATAAATTATTATTTTATTGCATTTTATTTCAGTGTGAAGGAATAGTGGAAGAATTTGAAGACTCTATGATTTCATTGTTTGCTCATAAAGAAAATAATATTAAAGAAAAATTATGCATGAATATTTCAAAGCTATGCAGTTCCACAGATTTTAATGATGATAATGAAGAAATTAATGAAAGTGATATAAATGAGGAACACGATGAATTATAATAAAAGGAAAAATAAGATACATTTGTATCTATATATATTTTTGATATTCAAAAGATTAAAAATTAAATATACTATTTATAATGTAACCTGTTTAAAGCAAAAAGAGAATAAAAAAATATAAATTGTAAAGTATGAATTCATTTTTAGAAAGAAATACATTTTTATCTAATGGAGAATAGTATAAAAAAATATATATCTATATACAATTCTATTAAAATAAATTAAAGTTAAAAACATAGATAATGGAATAAAATCATAATTGAAGATTTAAAAGATCAACCGTTATTTGGTTTCATCGATGTATGGGTAGAGAGCGCTATGATCGACGAATAACATAGCGTTGAATTGGTACTTCTAAGAAGTTATTGTATGGTTTACGGTCTTTATACCCAGGTTTCTGTGCGCGCTTGTTTCGCCTTCGTTCGTCGCCATCATTACGAGGACGAAAGAGGTTGGTTTTACTCATTTTTGCGTAGCGGTGTCATTATTCGAAAGTCAGCACAAATGAAGATGGTAGATAAAATAGACATGAGTCTCGATGATATTATCAAGCAAAACAAAGGGACTAGACCTCGCGGCGGCAGTGGCAGACGTGGAAGAGGTGCCGGTAACACACCTCGTAGAGGAGCACGCAGAACGCAAAGAGTTGGTGGTGGCGTCATGCGGGGACGCAATCGTGGTGGTATTACAAGAAATTCTCTTCCATACACAAGGGTAAGAAATCAAACCTATTTATTGCTATTATTTTTATTATTTACGATGTGTTAACTTTGTCACGTGTATCGTATACGAGAACCTATCATATTACTTCCGCCTTAAATGCTTATGTACGAAACAGTTTAATCTAGGGGTGGATTAACCATTGTATTTCAAACTAAAGTAGTTGTGTAGAATAGAAATGTAATTCGTATAATTCTTATACAGTTCAAATAAGAAACATTTTATCTACCTGAAGAAAGTATTCAGTTTAAAATTCTTTAAAAATTATGTGGATGATTATTATGAATATTACTCGTTGAGTTTCAGACCGATAACGTATATTTTTTTTCATACATTCATACACTTGAATGAAACCTAACCCAATGTGAAGAAGCAAAAAAAATTTTTTCACTTAATTTCAATTTAATTTTCTTTTATTTTGTACAAATACATATATGATTTATATTAGATTTAAGGAAGTGTTAAATATTACAAATTTTATATAATAATAAATGTATTTATAGGGCGATGTAAACAGTGCTTGGAAACACGACATGTTTGATGGAGTAAAAAAGGTTGGCCGAAGTGCAATAGGTAGTGCAGGAACAACCAAACTTCTCGTATCAAATCTTGACTTTGGAGTATCAGATTCAGATATTCAGGTATTTTTTACTATGTAATATTACAGTTCTAACATTTGAAATGAAAAAAATTAATTAATTTTCAATATCAAATTCACAAAAAACAATTTTTTTTACAACAGTTTTTTTATTTTTGAAAAATTAACATAAATTTACAATAATGTAAATATTTGTGTGTTCTTAGGAATTATTTAGTGAATTTGGCCCCTTAAAGTCAGCAGCAGTACATTACGATAGGTCAGGTCGATCATTGGGCTCTGCAGATGTTATATTTGAAAGAAGAGCAGATGCTATTAAAGCAATGAAACAATATAATGGCGTACCATTAGATGGTGTGTAGTTAAATTTATGTTTGGACTATAAGTTTTGCTTTGAATGTCTCTTTTTAATTATAAATTCCACCTATATTTAGGGTTTCAGTATCACTTATTAATCTGGTCTCCAGTTTATACCTAGCAACATACAGTTTGAGCATTTTCTCTTTTATCCTTCCATAAATACTCCAACATGGGATGACATTAAAGAAAAACAAATTTCAAAGAAGTTATTGTGAATTATGATTTGCACAACTATTCACATCTATTATTGCAATATGTGGTATACATCGGCAGGTCGTGAAATGAACATACAAGTTGCTACCTCTGAAATACCAGTCACATCTATCCGTGGAGGCCCGAGACTTAGCAGCAGTAATTATACACAGAGACCTCAGTCCCGCTTTAGGGGTAGCCGTGGAACAGGATCCGTCAGAGGTATATAATTGTTTCATACTAATGAAAAAGTGATGAAATTATAAAAAAATATATTAAGGTTAATTTTTTCTTAAAGGTCGTGGAACCGGTCGGCGTGGTGGCAGAGGAGGCAGCCGACAAGCGACAAAAACTCCTACCGCTGAAGAATTAGATGCAGAATTGGAAGCTTATGTGAAAGAAGTAAAGTAACAATGTCACAAACCTTCACACTTTTAAAATTTTGTTTTGATCTGACTTAACACAATACGATGTGTTTCCCTAATTTTCATGAAAATATATAAAAATAAGTATAATTGTATCATTAGCAAATGTTATATGAAATTCCTTTTAAATGGGTATTTTTTTTATTTTTGACGGTTTCTTCGAAATTGGCTTAAAATTTTTACTGACACTTAAGAAAAATTATTTGTTGATAGATTTTTTTATGGCAAGAAAAACAAAAAAAGAAATAATAAAAAAAAGTTATGATGTAAAGACTGTATGGATTTGTATGTACTATCGTGCGTGTGTGGTTATCAGATAAAAAATACAGTAAAATTCATCTTTAAAAGTTGTTGTTTATCAAAGTACAGAAGTACTTCTAGCCCTTAATCTAATTAATTTTTATGAATAATTAAATATTGAAATATTTAAGAATCTATCTTCTAACATAATTTATATACTGATACTACACATGTGTAACGCTGTTTAGTAGTAGTATCAGATCTTTGTAAATTATGTTCAATCAATTGTTTTTTTACCACGAATAATAAAACTACCACTATGTGTAGCTAATAGCTTCTAGTGGAATAAGGCTGTGACATACTGTTATCTTCTAGTCATCTACTAATGAAATATTTTACTGTGCAGTATTTGGGCTTGTAAGACAATGTACATGGTTTTATTCGTGCAGCATATGAATGACAATGCAGGTACAAGGCTGAAGCAAAGAAACTGACGAATCATTATCTAATAAAGAACAATGTTCTTGAAAATGAAACCATTTTTATTTCCCGTCTAATTAAAAATTTATATTTAATTGTTTTAACTCAAAGATAAGTATTATTTTAAAAAGTATATAAAATTAATTATTATAAATATTAAAGTAGAAACAAATTTTTATTTGAAGAACATTTTTTATTTAATTTAAATAATCACACGAGGTATCATTTTGTACATATGTAAAAATATTCACTAATAGATACCATAGAGTGGGCTATATTTTCCACTCTTGATTGTAAAGTAGATTACTACAAAGTTGTACTTGTTTGTATCTTAGGAAGTCATTTTTAATGCTTCTAGAATTATTAATTTTCTAAATACTTAATAATAAGATCAGTCGAGTTTAGATAATAAATTTTTACTATGCAATAATTGTGTACAATATGAGGCAACGTTACCACACCAGTGTTTTAAATTATAAAAGATAGATAAATTATGTTGATTTTTTTATAATCTTTTAAGTGTCCTCTTCTTGTCTTTTAATATTTTTTTCTTTTCTGCCGATAGTTTTTTATCTCCTGCATGCTTCTTTGGGAGAGGTCCTCCGACTTCAGAGGATGTGCAACTTTCTAGACCTGCTTTGCTGCCTTTTCCACCTCCCTAAATCAAAAATGCATTTCTCATTATTTATTATTATATATGAAATTTAAATTTAGTGTATATACTAATAATACCTGTGCATGTATTTCTGTCATCATTTTTGCTCGTTCAGAATAATCATCATACCTTTCTAAAAGTAATTTACCAGCTTCTTCATTCAAAGCAGATTCTGCATTTGGCACTATTAAGAGACATTTTACAGTCTATAAATATAAAATGGTTAGGTATGTTGTCAATTGTACTAATTAAGAAAAAGTTATATTTATTTATAATTAGTAATATATGCTTACTAGTAATATATGTTTAATTCCGAGATCTGATTTCCAATCTTTTTTTAAGGTATTGACACAAATCTCTCCATTTTTTGCAACATTTGGATGAAAAATTTTTGTAAGGAAAAATGCTTTTGGTGGTCCTTGAGGAAAGTCTTTGCCAAGAGCTAATTTTACTCTGAAGAAACCACCAGCATATGGTGTTCCCGCTAGTGTTAAAAATATTTATACTTTTAACTCATAAATATTATAACATGTAGACAAAACTTCATGGAGTTTAATGAAACGAATAATGTTAGAAATTTTTAATGACAATAGACTATATGTAAATAAATATAAATGTCAATAATACTGTTGTAGAATAAGCAGATTTTGTAAGTATATATTCATCTATTTTAAATGTGTCTAATCTTATATTTATATCCAGATTTTTTATATAGATAAACTTTTTTATAATTGATAGAAATAAACTTATATCTATATACATATATAGGTATATAGATATATACATGTATACACATATATAGATATATTTACATATGCATTGTAAATCTGACATTTGGATAGGTTATATTTCAATAACTGTGCAATTTTTTAAATAGTACATAATATTCTATTGAAATTTTACAAGAAAAGTAATTAAATGAGGTTTAATCTTACAGGGGCCTTCTATGATAGCTTGAATGTCAGTAACATCTTCTTCATTTAAAATAATTCGGATACCTTCGGGTGGTTGTGCAGCTAATTCACTCATTTCCTTAGCTACACGTCGAATAATTTGTGGAGATAGGTTTTCGACATTTGATATCTAAAATGAATAATTGATGATAGATGACTTATTTATTCGAGAATGAAGTTATATCGAGAGAGCTTGTCTTCTTAACCAGAACATAAACAAGAAGTACCGCTGTTAAAATTCTCACACAGAAATTAATACGTATCATCGAGTACTTACAGAATTCATAGCAGCCATATTTAGCAAATTTTGAATAAAATTTCAATTAAACGCGTTTAGGACGCGATTATTTGAAGTATACTGTTAGAAAATCTTTAACGTCACAACATCAGCACAGTATCGCCTGCAATAACCAACATTTTGAACTGATAGCCAATCGCGTGCGAGATACAATAATCTCGAAACTAGAAGTCGATTCTTCGTCATTTTGTGTTTTCAAGCAAAAAGTATCCGGCGTCTCTGACTTTTACTCGAGACACATCGCAGTAATAGAATTGAAGAATAAAGAAATGTTTGAATGAAACGGAATATAAACTTGGATAATGTGAATAAATTGTAGTTGCATTGTACCACAACCTCAACGTAGTTTCAAGTTTTTATCGTAGTATTATTCTTCCTTCATAGCAAATTTGAATACTTTATTTAGTAACCAGGATGGCTGATAACACAGCAATAGAAAGGGTAAGATTTTATGTTTTTTAAACGATATATATTTGATGTGTTATTGATGCGTTTTATTTAATATTTAATTAATGCTGGATCTTTGTATTAAATCATGTAGTCTCACTGTAGTAGAAAAATCAATGACAGTGACACTCATTTTTGTTCTCAAACAATATAATCTCATTGCAGGAAAAGCATATGAAACAATTAAAACGTAGAATGGAATGTTGGCGTGAAGTAATACTTCCATTGAATTCCATTCTATTATGGGAACGGTCTTGGTATCCTGGTCTCATACTTGGAATTACAACCATAATTTTTTTGTGAGTAGAAATATTATTAAAATATATAATAATATATATTTTCTACTAACAAGTTAAGTAAGTTATTTGCTTCATGTATTATTTTCTTAATACTATGGAAGAAATACGTTTTGTTCATATCTATAGTTTATTTATAGCTTTCAGAATTTATTTCTTTTTGGGAATTTTTAATAATGTTATTAACATTGATTTTAAAGTAAAATTTATTAATGTACAGTATTATGTTAGTTATGGATTATTTTTACAAACATATCTGATTATGTCACATATTTATCAATTATGATTGATAAATAATTTCACAATATTTAAAAAATGTGTTTGTTTGCAGTCTGATATGGATATTGGAACCTGCTATACTTACAATACTGTCCGTAACTCTTCTTGTATTAGCTTTGATCGATTATCTTGTGCCACCTGTATCATCTTGGCTAAGTCCTGTTAATAAATGGACAGGACAAAAAGAGAAAAAATTAAATGAGATATGTCAAAATTTATCTGTAATAATTTTACAGTTACAAAATTTGTGGAAATTAATGTTAAAAATACGAAATGATCGTCCTAATGTGGTGAGTTAAGAAGATAAAAAGATTCTTAGTTGAGAAAAATTATATTGGATATATAAATTACATTGGATATATTAGATATAGCATTTACAAACTTATTTGTTCATTTGTTGCAGTATTATCTAGGGATAATACTTTGTCTTGTTCTTTGTATATGGATTGGAAGCACAGTCAATAACTTGCTTCTGTTTTATATCGCAGGTAATAATTTTTCTATTCATTCATTTAATATTGCATTTTATAAGATGAATGGATGTTAATATAAATTTTATTTTAATGAAATGTTACAGTGAATGCTCTTTTACTTACACCAGGATTCAGACATAAAGGTCGTGCAATGTCAGTTAGTATAACATACGTGCGCGATTTTTTATTTCATGAAAAACAATCATAATTGTCATTTTGTATGTGTTCTCTTTTCTATTCTCTGTGAGACTTCAACTACAATAAATTAATCCATAACTTATTAATTCATAATTAGGGAAAACTAGCTTTTTAGATTTTTAAAAGTACTTGATAATTGTAATATAAATTATGCTTTCATTTTTTTCATTTTATGTGATATATAATATTGCAGTTTATCTTATATGCACTTTTATACTATAAATATACTTACACATTATTTTTCATTCATTATAATAATAAAACTATTTCATTTTTCACGAAAGAAATAGTTGCTTAAATATTCCGGGCTTAAATATTTTTGGATTCAATATTAGAGTTAATTCTAAAGCTCTCATCATCAAATTTTAAATGTTTGAAAATGGCGGGTTTGTTGAATCAAACTTGATGGCGCTGGTGGTATTAAATAAGTACATACATATTTACATTTGAATAATTTATTATGTATGCTTGTATTGCGATAAATGTTATGACTGATATAAGAAATAATAACAAATTTCTTAATAATCATTGATACATCGTACTTAACTTATTAATTCATTTGGGTTAAATTGTTTGATGACAATATTAATAGTTTATATTGTTTATATGTGCTTATAAATAAATGTTATTACGGTAAAACTGTTATAAATTATTTTTATATAGCAATTTAATATAATTATTTCTTGAAGTATTTTATTTTTCACATTACCTGAAAACACCATGGATATAGTAATAAAGTTAAATGAACAAACAGTAGGCAGAGATAGAATTATTAGGTAATTTATTTTAAACGTATTAAACGTATTAAAATTAGTTGAAAAGAACTATTTTTTTTTTTTTTTTAGTTACTAATGTAAATTTAGTTTTATATTTTACATAACCTATATTTTATTACGTAGCATTATGATTTAACTATTCAAAATATTATTTTTCTCACTATAATATATCGAAAAATGCTTTATAATAAAAATTTTATGAAAATATATGTGTATATATATATATATATATATAAATTAATTAATTTCCTATATAGAGGAATATGTTAATTTGATTAAAATAAAATGTAGTAATATGTCAATATGTAAGGTAATATTAATATTATATAATTATTTTTTAATAATATTTTTATAGATTGCTACAATACGGAAGCAGAGCTTATTGGTATTATGGACAGAATATTCGTAGTACACAACATTCTGCAGAAGTCTTGAGAAGTTTAGAATATACATTTAGCTCATTCAGAAAATGTATTTCATTTGAATTGATATTTATAATTTTATCGTAACTATTATTTGTTACTAATATTTTATTTTTATTTTGTAGTGTTGCGTCTTGGAAGATGTTTAGATAGTTTATATTTTGCTTTGAAAATGATGAAATATCCAGATGTAACCATAAGAGTTAGTTTAACATTATCAAAAATTGCCAATGCTCTATTTTTATTAGCAGATCATATAATTTGGATTGGTCGTGTGGGACTATGTAAAGTTAATATTGAAAAATGGAGTAAAATATCTAATAAATATTGGTTAATGAGTATTATTATGAATCTTATAAGAGACATTTATGAAATCATGAAAATTCTTGAACACGAAGGGAAGGATGTATTAATGAGGACACCAAAATTCTCACCTTATTTATGGAAACAATATAAATTATTACGTTATTTAAAAAGTCATGGAGATATTGTAATGGATACAATAAAAAATGGATGTGATTTGTGGATTCCTTTGACAGCATTAGGTTTTACTAAATTTACACCTGGAACAATTGGTGTACTTGGTATGGTGTCTTCAATTGTAAGTCTTTACACATTAATTTATCCTCTGTATAAAATAACACCAGCTTAAAACTAATTTATATAATATATTGTTTTTTTATGTACATGATGATTATTATTACAAAGCATTAATTTAAATTAAAGGGAATATAGTACTAAAATCAAATTGTATTTTTGTATTGGTTTTTATGGGTTTTTATAATTTTTATATATTTTTTGAATGTATTTGCTATTGCTATGTATTTTGAAAAATTATTACCCTACTGTGATGGTTAAATAAGAATTTCATGATCTATTTTTTGTAAATTTTTAAACAAATATTTAAGATTTTCAGAAAAATAGTATAAAGTACTATAAAACTGGAAGTCTTATATTGTTTTATAAAAGAAAGTAGAACTATGTTTCAACAAATATATTTATATAATATTTACATGTTATGTTATGAAAATATATTTATTTTGTTAATACATTTTTTAACCATTATATTTAATAAAATTACTCTATAAAAATTTGTTATATTTGTTTATGAAAAATTCTTAAGCATTATTTTCTACTAATATGGGTACAGAGCCTTCTGCGATAATTAAACCATATGTATGAGAATAATACATCAAGGAAATACCCCATTTTCCACAGATCATAGACCAAACAGCTGTTATTGCTGTACTTTCAGCAATAGGTTCAATGGCTGCAATATTGAAAATATAAATTTATACTTCGTCATATCTTTACTTCGCTATATTTTTTAATAAGATTTTTAATTAAAGATTAAATAATATACATACGAATCTTGTAATAAAATGTAAGGAAGAGATACCAAATTAATGCAGTGATTCCTGATACAGCACTTATAAAACCAATAACATTTATATTTCTCAATGTAGTTGTGGTATGCCATCTTTCTAAACTTCCTTTTCCTTTGACCCAGTGTAGATGAAAACAAATTGCAGCTAACACACCTATATTATACATGAAACAACAATTTGTATACATTAAATTTATTAAATAGAAATATTTTTTTAATTAATTTTAATAATTTACATTTGATATTAACAATATGAAATTTCTAAAGTAATAGTATTTATTACATTATATGTTTAGAATAGGTAAAAATAATATTTTTGCAACTAGTACAAAAAATATTTCGTATTATAATTATTAAGAATGAAGAGAGAGTTCCATAGTTAAACAATAAATCGAAAGAAACGGTGTATAGTAAAAAACAGGTAATTTTTATTTTATAAAAAATAAGTGAGCAATATTATATATTACTGCTATAAAATATTGATTTTTCATACTATGGATTTAGCGATTAATTTTAAAGTAAGTATATTTACGGTTGTAAAACATTATCAGATAATCATTATATAGATCATTGGATGAGCAATACTAACCTGATAAGATCGACCAAAATCCAACATTGTAGTTCTTATATATAACAGACAATACAATAAGTGCAGATATAGCAAAAATTATGCCAATGACACTTATTATTAAACGTACTATAACATCTCGTATCATTTTTTAAATTTTTGTATTTCTTACGTAGTGTACAAGTTGCTTATATCCTATCATAAGGAGAGTTAGTTTGCCTGTGTGAGTACAGTAAGGAATGGAGTCATACATTCATCGTACACAGCAGATAATTAAATATTTATAACCTAAAGCTATCTGAAATGCATAAAAGTTGTTTTGATAGTTTATATCGTACAAAATAAATTATTATTAATAATTAACAGTGATATTTTCACAAAATTACTGGAGTACTGAAATTTTGAGATTATTTTATTAAATTTTTTTTTCTTGCAAAGTAAGTAATATATTTTAAAGATTTGTGAATATAATATATATATTTAAAAATTGTTGAAATCTATTGACCGAATTTAAAATAGTCATGTAACTCTTTGATATATCGATGCGCCATCTATCAAGGTTATGTGGAAGTTAGCTTTTCCAATTTTATTGCAGTATTTCAGTAAAGAGTTTACAATCGCTTCATTTAAAAATAGTTGTAGATAGTATTGTTTATATGTTTGTAGAATTTAATTTATGTTTACTTTATCGATATGTTTCAGTTGGAATATTCAATAAATGAAGAGAACTTAAGCTACAAGAATTACTTTTTACGTTTGTAAGTTTTTGCACTATACCTATGTACATATACCTATGTAACATTGCATAAACGATGACTTCATGCATTTTAATTACTAAACGATAAATACATGCTTGTGCGATACAAACTTACTTCCAAGTAAGTGTGTTACTTATAAAAAGAAGCTTATTTTTATTGAGATAGAAAAATTAAATTATTTATTTTTCATGATCTAAGTCTTTACAAAAATCCAGTTTGTTATTAGCTTTTGATATTTCTGTCTTTTTAGACGTTGCATATTTTTTTTCATTTTCTTTTATAATTATTGTTGCACCTGTACGACCGAAAGTATCTTCGTACATTGAAATATTTCCGTGTAATAGTTTTGGTCTAATGTAGCCAAGCACTAGATACATTTAAATATATTTAAATACGTTTTAAATGCACTCAATCAAAGTTGAAATTATATTTTAAAATTTTTGTACTTACTTCTTTTTGCCGTAACTAGAGGTGCAAGAACTTTTTCACCATGAGGATTGAAATATAAATCACGAATGTATGTTATTAATTCACTTTGCAGATGATCCTTTTCTTTGATCTCTTCAACTTGCTTTCCATCGCGCGGAATCCCTATATTTCGTCACATGTGAGTTTTTAAACAAACGAAGTATCCTACTTGTTTGATTTTTCATATATTATTGCTTACAACGATGTACAAAGCTGACTTGATAAACAGTTCGTAGTCTATTGAAAATATGTTTACGAACCAATTGTTCAGCAGTTTCATCTAATTGTGTAGGGATCGATGCTATACGAGGATCTATTTCTCCTTCTTCTATACGATCCGTGAAATAATCTTTGTGATAGACTCTAAAAAACATATAAACATATAATTTGCGTTCTTCGATCAAATTCTACGACTTATTTCTTCGACAATATTTGTTTTTTTTTACATCACAGCTGGTTGTATCTTTTTCTTTCTATAATTGCGCGTATATTCTGTAGGAAAAAATTCACAGAAATTCGTCATTGGTAGAATTAAAAAACCACACAAGACATAAAAAATTAGATTATAATTTTGATGTTTTAAACTCAATTGGTTATAGTAATCGATAAATAGTAGTAATCATATGTTTTTTTGTGGCGCATTTTTTTGGAAGTTCTATTCATATTAGTCTAGTCGTATCATTCATATTTTCTTTGGTAAGTTCAACAAATTAAAAATACAGAGAATGTATATAATTAGTTTTATTACAATTGAATATGAATCATAATTTTATTTTAGAAATCAATAGTTTGGTCAATGAAAGGAATTTTTGATGAATCGAATTTATAATTTACAGTCCCCAAATCTTCTTCTCGACGAGGGTAACGGTTCCAGATATTGTTGACGATTTTTCATGTTACTTAGACCCATTTTACTAATAGTGTCCATATACTCTGAACGGCCGGTAAAAGGTGTTTCCCACATAGAGAAAGATTCTGGAACTATAAATGTGTTTTTGCAATATTAAGTTCTCACTTTTTGCCACTTGTAAGGCAAGAATCTAAAAATATTCCGCAGAACTTTCTCTTTTATAAAAACTTTCCGCTTTTATTATATCGACAATACATACATTATCTTTAGATACTAATAATATTTAAGAATTAAATATTTAGGTTAAATTATAATGTTTTACCCCCTCAGGGCACGGGGGTATAAGAATAGGCCCTGGGTAAATCCTGCCTGTCGTAAAAGGCGACTAAAAGGATAATCGTTCCCTTCACGGAAACATAGAGTTAGAGTATATTTTTCGTATTAATGATGTTCGCATTTTCTACAATGTTTGGAGATTTAAAATAAACGGGAACATTCCATACCTTGGAACAAATTGATCGTTTTGGCTGGCTGAATATACGGTCTCTCGATGGCTGTGTATCGAAATCTCGTTGGATCTCTGTATCCCTCCTTTATTTCCGTAACTTCCGCCGGAAAAGGTGAACAGTACAGCGAGTCAACCGCAGCTTGTAGCTGTCTGTACTCTTTGATAGGCAATCCTGAATTCATTCGAACGAATTATTTAGACAAATTTATCTTTTGTTCAACGCCATTCCATACCTCTCTTCGCGTAATCCGCTTTATAAATACTCTTCATCGTCTCGTCGATTGGCTCGCATTTAGCGTCTAGCATAACCTTCGTAAGATTTGTCATTTCACGATTCACTTTCGTCAGTTGATCCAGAAAGTGTCGTTCCTTATCAGCCAAATATTTGTACCTGTATGGATTTTTTAAAGAATTCTTTTTCCGGGGAATATCAATACCGAGAGTTGTAATGTAAATTAGGTTTCTTATTTGATCAAGAATTGTAGTATTATTCATTATACAAATTTGTTTTAAAAATTATTTATTTTTACCTATTTTTATTACTTTGTTGGCCATGTTCGTCACACGGACAGTCCTCAGGGTCGATTCTAGGGGTGTACAATCGAGTTCCCGTGTGTCTCGGTGGTTGTCCCGGTTTTGCAATCAGCGGTACAGGGTATGGCCAATTAAAATCACGATGAGTGATCGTGACGAAATTTTCCAACGCGTTCATCATGTGTACCAGTAATTTACTCGCAAGTTGGAACAAACAACCAGAATTTACATGGGTCTCTGTCGAATGGGCATTTGTTTAAATATATCAACTTAATGTTTCTTCATTACGTAAAATGAAGTTCGCCAAAAATTTAAAAAAGTGAAATAATTTTAATTTTTAAGTTTAAGTTTAACAATTTGCCGAGGTTAATATTCTTTTGTGAAGAAACATTCATAATTCAGCAAACCTATTACAAAAGATTTCCAATTACGTTATACTTTGCTAATTTTCATTTTTGTGGAAGGCAATGGATTTCTTTGTGTGTATTTTTCTTACCAGGAATTTCTCCGCGAAGAAACAGCGACTAAACGTTACATGGCAATGGGGACTGGGTCGATTCGTCGGTGCTAGTACTACGAAATTTCATCACCTTCCGGAACAACCAAAGTATCGTTTCTTTGATCAGTATGATCGTGGCAATGACAGCTCTGTAAAGCGCGTAATGTAATATGGCATTTAGAAACGTGATACCAACATGCGCGATCACGGAATCGGTTGTTAGTCTTAGATCGTTCATCTTGCAATTTAGAAAATTATTTCTCCGATTTTAATCGTTTCCAATGTTCATAATAAATTTTGTGCAATTTGTCGATGATTTATCGCGAAATTGATTCGCGATTCACTAATCTGATATTTGATACAAAAGATTCAGTTTAAAGAGAGAAAGAGAGAGAGAGAGAGAGAGAGTTCACAATTGTCAATAATTTCACGATTATCGAAACGATACTAATATGGAAATTTTCACTGATAATAAAAGCAGCTATCAGGACGATACGTTATTATTAATTAATGCACAAAATACAATAAATAAAAAATAAATTTTAATAAGAATTCGCAGAGGTGTCGCTAAATTTTCGTTGAGGGGACAGTGTTCTCGAATCATGCTCAGTAACTTCCGTTTCTGGCTCTTCGTTTTTCTTCTCGTTCTCCGTTTCAAACTCCTGATCACCGGCAGAACAGATTTTCGAATACGTTCGCGGATCCATGGAGAGCCGTTTCTTCACTTTTGTGTGATACCTATCCTTAGGTTGCTCTAACGATGAAAATAAGTGTTCCTGGGGGTTCAACGAAGTCAGTTTCAAAAGCTTCTCGTCCTGAGATAGATTCCTGCAATTCCTTCTAAGAACGCGACCCCTTGCCGTCGTAAAAATTGGCCTTGTTGTCTCTTGAATACATCCACAATCCAGCCGTGTAATTGTCGTCATTGTGCCGCATGGTTCCAAATTCTGAAAATTAGACAATTACAATATAGTCGTAATATATCCATTTGTTAACTACAGTGGATGTTTCATTTCATTAATAACCTGTTAACCTATAATTATTTCTTTAGAGATTGTCTATCTTGTATCTCTGTGAAAATTAAATTATGTCACGTATTTGCTAAAGTGTCTTTACTAATTTGTAATTTCATAAGGAACGACTTGGATAACAGGTTATCTTACCAAGCAACAATGTAACGTTTATAAAAATTCAATATCTTATGTATAAATAGTAGTTTGTTCTCTCGATGATACATTTTTCACTCGATCTGCCGAGGATGGATGAAAACTGGAACTCTGCAATTTCCCGGTCTGTTTCAAGGATGGCGAGGCAATTTTCGGCCCGAAATAATATTCCCCGATCAGTCGTTTGATTTCTTGGGAGTAGTATCTTTCGCTAATGTCCCGCTTCATCTGTAGCTCCTTTAGCCTTTGTAACTTTTGCATCGCGGTTACCTCTGGCATGCTGAACTCCGAGTAATTATTGAATCGTTGGTATCTCTCGCGAACAGCGGCATGGTTATGCTTTGGCAGGGCTTTGACGTAAACCGATTCGTCTGGGTAATTATGTATCTGTGCAAGAAACAATCGATTAATGAAATTGACGAAAACTTTCGGCCAAAGTTTTAAATTAATCGCGATCTCTTTCAACTTATCAATCGACCAAGTGAAACATTTGAAAACACCAGAGTAGGACAAGAGCACTGAAATCGTACAAAAGTTCAATTTCGTATCCTGTTTTTATTTAGTAGCATAAATAAATACAGAAGGGAAAACCACTTGCCTATGCAATTCCAAAAAATTCATTTTTGGCACTTACAATTCACTCCCGTGTCACAATCTCTGGCTTATACATACGTAACGATACTAAAATAAACACCGTTTAATCATACGTTATTCTTATTAATGCCAGGTTCCTCAGTCTCGACGACACTTTCCACGGAAGACCTTTCTTCTGGATATTGGATATTGTGCTCGCTGGCGTAGTCCTGTTGATAAGCATTCGAGGTACAACGTCGTGGCGAATTGGAGCGCATTCCTCTTGTGTGCGACGATGCTTCCCGACGATTGTTCATTCTTCTCTAAGGCCACTTTCAATTGAGTCACGCGATATCACGTAAATTTGCGATAAAATTAATCTCAAATAAAATTCGTCTGTTAAAGCTGGTCTAGGTTAAGGGAGATTATTCGTCGAACACTTTGTCACGAATAAAATCCGAAGGGGAAGTTGTCATTTCAATTTATTCTGCTGCGAAACACGTTGTCGATAGATGCATAGCGTTTTTATGCATTATCACACAGAATTTGATGCAGCGTATTGTTTTCCAGTTCTACGTAAATTGTCTGTCTTCCATGCTGCATGCAGGCTGACTGAGTTTCTCGAGCAACTTCAAGGTTTTCGACGTTTCTGAATATCTTTGAATATTCGAGCATTTATTTCATTGCCTTTATTATTTATATTTCAGCAACAGCAATGAAATGATAGAAATTAATTTTTTTTTTCAAAAATATTTATAAAGAGATTATATCGTAAAGCACGTATTTAGATTGGGTATTGTTTATTGAACACAATTAATTTTTACAAAATAGCGGGCGCGTAATTGTGCTCGATGAATGATGAATCTTATATTTCATAATGGAGTGACCTAATTTGTTGACAGTATCTTGATATTCCGATCGCCATGGAAGAAGTCGCGTTTCCTGCGATTCGTCTTCGGCTTTACTCACTTTCTTCTTATCTGTTCTGTCTTTATCAACTTGACTGGTTATTTTCAATAGTTTAACTTTGGCAGAGGGTCGACAATCTATGTCTTTTACTTCTTCTTGTTTGGTAACGCAAGGTTCCGTAAATGGTTTATCCATTAGTGCGGTTGCTGTAATATCGAATAAATTCTTCAGAAAATTTGTTTATACATATATATTGTTATTATATATATATATAATAACATCATGGATTTGTCAAAAGCGACTGTTATCTTAAGATCTTCGAGCGATGATAGATAACAAAATTTTCTTTGCGATTTTATGCAAATTCTCCAAAAGTTTTATATCAACAAATAGTGTATTGGCAAGTAAATAGAAAAAAATTTGGAAGATATAGACATGTCTCAAATTACAGGCTATTTCGCAAATAAATGTCACGTTAATTTCATTCATTACTACTTTTTCTAAATTTTCTAAATCTTCCGCTCGACCATCGACAATCGGCTAACCGTGATAAAATTCACCTTTCTCAGAGTAATCCAACTGATACGTTGTCTTGAGTCGATCTTCGTCGCGTTTAATCACCTCGTCGATAGGAATACTCTGTAGAATTCCATACAAATTAGGGTACTTCTCTTCCAACTGAAACAAGTGTCTCAACGTAGTATGATCGCAAAGTGTTTTATTTTGTATTGGCTTACCTTTCTCATGTACGTGGCCGGTTGATCGAATCTCGTGGCTTCAGTTTCTGGATGCGGTCCAGTTTTTGCAGGATGAAGTTTCGGGTCCAGAAGTCTTCCCATCGGACCCGTGCGACTCCAATCGTAATCGTCACCGCATCGTACAAGGGGCTTCACCTCCGATGGACGATCATGGCATTTACAAGAATCATATTCTTTGAGCAAAGCTATCCGATGTTTGTACCTCGTCGTAGGCCATGAATAATCTTTCTTGTACGTCGTAAGATATTGATCCATATTCTCTTCTTATTTTTAAACGGCGATTTTATTTCTGAATCGATGATATTGTAGACTTTTTATATCTCCCATTTCTCATCTCGATCTAACGGGATTCCGGTGAATACTTCATGAGTCACGTGTATTATAATTAAATTTCGCGTCGAAATTTTTTGTAGTCAGGCCGCTCCATAGAAAACGTCGTTGTTATTTTCTACTTTGAATTTCTTAAGGTCAAATTTGCTGAAATTTATGGGTAACAATTAGAAAGATTGTGGATAGTTAGTTGATACGAAATAATTACAGAGTTCAAGAAGAATTCCGTTCCATCGTGATAATATTCAGTTACTTACATACATATTGGTTCAATCCCGATGTTTCTGACTGACTCATATCTTGAACATATCTTTTTCAGAGATTATCGAAATATTGAATGGTTGAATATTACTCCTTCATTTATATCTCTGTGTATCATTCGTTGAATAATAGTTCCATCTTATTTATTGATGGATGTCAATCGATGGATGTCAATCTGTGGAGGAACTTGGCAGAATTTGACTGGTTAAGCTGCGAAGTTCTGACAGTCAGGGGGAATTATCGGCGACATTCAGACGTTTTTATCGTTCTCGGCCGTCGGTAACAGTTAGTGACCTGAAAGTTCAATAATTTTGCCAGTTCAAACAAACGGGGCCGCAGCGGTCGTGCAACTCCCCGTCTGGGGAACAGTGTCGACGCGTATGATTTTAAGTTGCAACGTCCGCTGTGCAAATAAACTTTGTCCAATAAATAGTCGTAGACCGCGATACTGTTCGCTCGTTTACGTGCAATCGCGAACAAAGATGCCACACAAGATGGCACCGTCCGTTTAAGATTATTATCTTTGGCCTAGTGCCACTTTCAATAGAAGTTATCCATGTTCCAGGTCAATATTTCAGTCTGACGTAGTGAATCACATCGAAAAAGAAGATCACTTCTTCTCGTTGTGTTTCCTCTCTCTTCGTATCGTTTCAGTTATCGAGGTAGTATTCTTCCTGAGTTGGTATTCTTCTCGAGTTAGTGTTCTTCTTTTTCGCGAAAATTCCTTCGGCCGGCGATTATTTTGCACATTAGAGACATTGGCTGCATAGCATCAATCTTATTCTCACCCCCTACTTTTTCCACGGCGATTGGCCCGGCTCCAAGACCAACAGATAGTTCAATGTAGACTCTAGACACAGGCTACCGACTGCAATCGACAGCACAACCGGACGAGTCGTGCTCGCTTTATTTAGGGATACATCAATCCGTAAGTTCGGCCACTCTGCTTCCGGAATCCGCGCCGTCTTCTCCGTCCTGGAGACAGACAAACGCGAATGGATTCCATTCAAATCACTGGGACTCATTCCGTCCAGACAGTGACATACGACTTTCCCCATCGGGCTACCTAAAACTCTCCTTTGATCGTGGTCTCTCTCTTCTTCGTCTGTAAATTCGAAGAACTGATAATTTTCACATCTCTTCAGTTTCGACGAATTTCGAAGAAACATCCAATTTGGAATCCTAGGAAACTTGGAAAAGAAAAGAAAGGGAAGAACGTCCACGTTAATTTAGATTCGAGATTCGGCGTGTTCTCGGAGCGTGATCCCTCGTTTCGATTTGAGCGAAACGACGACGTGACAGGCTGTCGAACGGCCAAACGATGGAATAATCGAAACGAATCGTCTTCATTCCGCCGTCTTCGTTTATCTTTTGGCAGAACGTTTCGTCCCGTAGGAAGGAAAGCTCGGAAACGGACTGTACTGATGGTTGCTCTAAAGATATCGCTGCGTCCACGCGGCCAGGAATAGAACCGTGACGTCGTTGTTCGTCGACGAACGAACACTAACTCTTCGGTTCGTCGTACACCGACAGCTAGCCAATGGGATACGCTTCGAGGTCGACGATGAACACGATCCTACGAATGCCACCCCGTGATTCTGCTTTTGTCCCAGACACTTCCTCTTTTTCCTCTGATTATACAATGATTCGACGTTTCGCGAGATCCCCGTTTCATCCATTTGAATCCTATGATCGTAGAATTTAAAATTACAAAAGATATATTTAATAGAACAAACGATCGTCTTGCGAGGTCTCGTTCATCTGTTATAAAAAAAATGTTCTCCTTCGCTCGTGTATTCACAGCTGTAATTCATATAAATTGATGTACACATATTTTGCCTTGCTTCCTGTTTTTTTTTCTTTTTTTTTGGAGGATCAAATTGTACTTGTTCAATTGATTAGAGTTAATGTCACAAATTTAATTGAGAACCAGGTTACTCGTTTTATCGTTAATCTCTATCACGAAGAGTGAAGAACATAAAATAAAGTTCTCAAATTTTAGTAACATAATATGAATTCATCTACCGTTCAAGAATTAATTATCTTCGTAAAGATATGTAAAATTACACTAATATCTATCTCAATTGTCAAAGATCTGAATTGCAATCGGTTATAGAACTTAGATAAATATAACTATATAGATGCAAAATACGATGTCATTGCGTGGCAAAGAATTTTACCGAAAGTCTTCTTTAAACCGAAAGGGTGATCAAGTCCGCGAACCGTGTGACAATAATTTATCGTCAAACTGTATTTCTTCGTATCTCGCCTCACTTTCCTCCGTTTGTAAGTTCAAAAAGACAAGCCGGGGTAGGAAGAGTGAAAAAATAATAGGGAGATGACACCGGAGCGCACATAGCCGATAAAAATCGTTGACAAGAGCACGGACCGTAAATTTCTTCTGGGGAAAGAATTATTGCTGCCGGATAAAGACGAACAGAGCGAAGATCTGACCAAAAGCGCACGCGAAGAGCACGAAGAAACGTGGAGAAACGTGGCGTTACTGACATTAAGTTACACGCCATTCTATATCTTCGTTTTACGAAATCCTGCGTTCCCGAGTATGTTACAGTGTGACTCAAGCACAAGGGAAAAAAGAACCGGGATGGACCACGCGTGGAGAACGCCCGACTCGAAAGAACTCGCTGACAAAGAAACCCGCTGCAGCTTGCTGCAAATTAATCCCTGTATTATTTTCTAAGGGGCTTTTCGTGTCTTTCTTCCTCAAATTCTTTCACTACGTTCTTCAATTTACGTTCACACAATTTCGCAATTTTTTTTCTTACAGAATTTCTACAATGGTGGACTGCAGATTTTCATGCATTTATCTAAAGAAATATTCACAATCAGATATAAAATACTCAAGTAATTTAAGATTAAGAATTCTAAGGTATTTGTGAATATTCATTGGTACGGACGAATTTAGTCACATTCAAACAAATAAAAATTTCCACGGTCCAGTAAAGATTTTTCATAAATTAATTTTCGCACAGACATTTCGACGGATATTTTTAGGATAACTAGCAAGAATTTGCTCGACGAGATATAGAAAAGATCCTTTCTCTGAAGGGGTTAGTTCGCTTACGCAACTCTTGTGTCTATATCGAGAGCGAAAGGGGTGATTCAGAGCGGATCGACGGGAGGTCGCGGTACGTTAGAAAGACTGTATTCCAAGTATGAGGGCGTCGTTAATCAGATGTGACGCATCTTCCAGAAATCCGTGCAATTGGAAAACTAAAATCGTGTAAGAACAAGACGGAATAATGGTCTGGCCGACTGTCGCCTACTCATCTTTCTGAAGCAGGAAGCAAACCAACTCCGTCAAAATAGCTTCGAATCCATTAACATTCATTAGTGCAAACTCTTGTTCTCCTCCGAACCTTCCCACAAATTCTAAAAGACGATATTATCTCTTGCATATAGTCACCCTGTGTCTAACGATCGTCTCAATTTTAACCTGTTAATTAATTGAGAGCCATGAAATGTTTGAAACTCTTCTTCCTTCTTCGTTTACAATTTTTAAAATCATGACAAATGACTTGTCATGATTCTACGTGTATAATTTCTTGAAGAAGAGAGATCCCAAAGAAGCTTCTATTTGAAAAAAAATTCTTATGCCTCACGATTGCTAATTTACTTTTTTTTCAAGCTTACCTTTTCTCTGACAAATTCTTACTAATTTGTAAACTTATCTTTTCGCGGGTTGACAACAACGTTTCGCCGCATGTCGTCGTCGATCGAAGATTTTTGGCGTACGTGAGAACAAATTATGCTCGGGCGCGGCGTTAAATTAAAAATTAACTCGCGTTTTACGCGAAGAACAGGAGGAACGGGACAGTCGTGTCTCATTAAATTTATACCGGCGTACACATTCCTGTACGGCGACGTAGCAGCCAATTAAACGTTTGATATAGGGTGGTACCCCGTGTTTTGACTTTCGACCGGCATGGCATCGTGTCACCGCGACGACACACCCGCCATCGGCAAAAATAATCCTCGTTCGAAGGGGATTCACCGGAGAAGGGAATTCGCGACGGAGGTTCGCGGAACCAGACGCGATTCCTCTCTCGTACAAAGCGCCGGAGGAATTATGGCCAGAGTGGTAAGTCTACGCGCCAAGGCCGCCCTTTTTCTTCGGCCACCTTAACGACGCCGTCACGTGTCCTTCTTCTTTGATAGTTTTATCACTGACGGCAGAGTCAAGAGAGCAGTTTATTCCTCCTCTTGCTTATTCCTCTAATTTGTTTTCGCAACGTTTAGCGGGTAAATCTCGGTGATTAGTCAGGTTGGAGTACCGTTAGTCACGTTGACTGTTGGTTGCTTGCAAGCATCGTCGGGATGGATTCAATGCTGTTTTTATCCAGACGCTTCTATTGTGATCGTACGATGCTTCTTTGTTTCTTCTTCCTCCTCCTCCTTAGTCGGTTCTTCTTTGTTGAAAACGTATTTTTTTTTTTTTTTTATTACATACTTTTGTTAGAAGAGAGTGATGTTAATAACAGATACAGCCAGGTTGATTTAAATCTTATGAAAGGGGAATAATAAAAAAATACAATTTCATATTCGACGAGATACTAAATTACAATGTTGGATTAACAAGTTTGGTAATAGATTTTAATTATATTTCTGTAAACATACAACAAACACGCGGGACAAAGTTTTGTGTTACCAACTTCCTGTATATCTTAATTTGCCTCTCAATTTCGTAAAGACGGATCGAGACGAATCGTTATGTAGGGCGAGAATTACGCTTGTTTGTTCCAGTAAAACGTTTACACGGATGTTCGGGAATTTGTCGCCAGATTTAAAGGCGACGCTCGGTTAATATCGTTTGATTTAGGGAATGTGATTCGATGCGCAAACTTTTGGCATAAAGTACGGTGGATCAGCCGGTGCCTTTTCCCCTGACGTCAAGTGACTGTTTCATATCGTTACGGGCGATCGTCCCGTCAAATTAATTCGTCGCGATTCCTGTTTTTCAGCCCCGTTTCTTTCGTGTTTTTAGTACCGCTCGAGATTCATGAGATTCACGCGCGTAAACATCAGCCTTTTAAACTCTCTTCTCCCCTTCGATTTAATTTTTCCCCGCGAATAATGATTCCCAACGCGTGTTTCATTTGCAATCAGCGAAAGATCGTATTACGAATATCTGATATTTGTGTTCCACGTGAATATTTCACACCCACTTTTTATCTTTGCAAATATCTTTTTGCAATTGTGAAGTGGGAATAAAAATGGTAAGAAACGAAAGGTAAATAGTTGACGTTTCAGTTAGGTTTTAGAACACGCCAACTTGGTAGAATTGCCTTTGTAGAAAGCATTGTTAAATATTCTTGGCACGTACTGCTCTTATTGAGGCAACGAACTGAAATGATTCCCAGAACATTATGAAAGTGTTGACGGACGATGATCAAGATCGTACTTGAGATACGAACGGGAGGATTGTAGATAAAGAATTACTAAAACACAAATGTAGCTGCAATCTGTTTGCCAACTATTTCATTTACTTTCGCTTTACGGAAATCACATTAATAATTAATATCGAGACCCTTTCTCAAAAAGATTTTTATGTTTAAGTGTCAAGTTAAAATCGTGGTGTTTAGATTTTAAAAGAAATAATTTCTTCCAGCAAATGGATAAATATTTTATTCGTATATATTGTTTCTTTTTATATCAAATTTCGATTGATTGTATTTATAATTTTTGTTCCTTAAAAAAGTTTGTTTCTCCCGACAGAAGTGTAATTTTCGTGCTTCAACAAATTTATTTCCTCTTCACCAAAGTATACTTCACGATATCTGTCTATTTAGAATTTTCAGTTTCCAAAGTATTATCAAGGATAATTCCTTCCAGGTAACCTCCGTTTCACCAAAGAACTCGATTCTCAAGAACGATTCTCGCTTTTCATCACGACCGTTTAGAACGTTCGCCGTTTCGCAAAATATCCCCAGTGTCTCGTCGCGTTCCTTGCAACTAGCGAAACTGATTCAGATTCTTTGTTCGAGGAAGCACCACACAGTAGGTGTGGAAACACTGATTTAAGCCGGTTCAAAATCCCTGGAACACGGAGACCGATGTCGGTGTAGCATTTTTGGATTTCGAAGAACCTCCAACATGTCTCGCATGTCTGTACGAGTTTCCTTTCGAAATGTCTTCCTTTCAAGCGTGGTCCATTATTCGGTGAACGGACATCGTTCGACGAATCACGTGTTCTCGAGGAATTAGGGTTATTATCCGAGCGTGTCGCGTGAACAATGATCAAAGACGCGCAAAATAAGATTCTCGTTAGAGAAAACAGGCGATATCTATCTATCATTCGAACTCGTGGCTCGTTTCCACGAGTAGACAGTTTATATTGGACTGTCGTTTGAGCTTTTTCTTTTTAATTGCGACTGTCTTTAGCGACTTGTCTAATTTTAGAAAGTGATTCGTAATTTTCGAATCACGGAGGAAGATTCTACGAATTTTGGAGGCCGTGGAAAGACAATTAATTTCTACGTTTTAAATTGTGGACATTGAGGCATATTTCTTTTCTAAATTCACTTTGAATATTTCTAAAGCTATTGGACTGTCAGATTATTTATCGTTCGCATTCTTCCTATTTTTGTATCATGTGAATTTCGTCACTTGATGTAAGATTCGAGAGAATGAAATCTCAGTCGAATGTAAGATATTTCTTATATTTCGTGTCTTGTTTAGATCCTTAATTGTAAGGTAATGAAGTTATCTCATTATTTTAAGAACAAAACAGAAAGCTATTTTTTCTTCAATACGAAATCATGTATTATTTAACTTTGTAGCGACCTCTACTTCGAAGAATTTAGATCAACGACATCTATGTTCCGTCGAGATGTGTATTTAATATAAACAATAGAATATTTAAAAATAGCTATTAATTTTATTATCACCATAGAAATGTTTACTGACACTTATATATATATTGTAGCCATAGTAGAAATTCTTCATTCGTTATTTCGTCATTTAACTTCCATTATGTAATCTTCATTAAATNTATTTTGTGATATTGATAATATTTTTATATAAACAACTAAAATTAATTACGGAGTTATTATTTATTTATAGTATTGTGATATAAATATAAATCATTATAATCACTATAACTTAATCGGTTCATCCGCCATCTACAAATTATTCTCACAAACAGAAACGGCACTGTTCCTCCCCAGAGCATCCAGAGGAACCAATGTTGAAAACACCCAACAGCAACGTGCAGCCTCCTCAATTAACCGTCGTAACTGCAACGTTCCACACGAAGTCGTACGATTTTTCAATTTAATTAGGCGTGCGTCTGTCGACAAATCGACTGAGATCCAGTTACGAACGGACCTGCCAAAATCCTCGTTAACAACCTGCCAGTTAGCGCGGCGATGCTCGACGATCGTCCAGCGCGTTTACTCTCGTGGAAAGGAAAAGAAAAAAAAAAAGAAAAAAAAGAAAAAAAGGAAACTCGGTCGCGCGCGTTTTCTCGATCAACGCGCCGATAGACAAGCATGGTGTTTCGTTATTTATACAGTCGTGACATTTTCCGATTCGATCCCGCTTGCATTCGTCGACAGGTTGACGGTTCGCGCGTGTTCCGCCGCGTTCAAACGCCTGCCAAGAAGCTAGCCTAACCGCGGTTGCCAGTTTACACGAGATAACGCGTAGCGGGCGTAAGCTCGATTATAGAACGCTATTTCTATATATTCTCATTATAATTAGACTGCTTCTAAATATGGACGTTTAAATACGAGTGTGATGTCTAACGCAGGCTATTCGTACGACGAGTGCGAAATTACGCTTGCTGGATAGTCGAACCATCGTGATGGATTCTTACGTATTACTCGCGATGACTGACGAGCGGTTCTTCGTCTTTTGGAAATGGCACAATGAAATACACAGCGATTGATGAAAATTTTATGACTTTCAAATATTATACGATTCTGTTTTTTTTTTTTTTAAAGATCCGATGCATTTTCTTATCACTTACAATTTATTGTAGAATAGATGTTTTGCAATAGCAAATATAAAAATAGATTTTACAATCTTGATCGTGAAATTTTTTCTTCTTCTTGGAGAGCATTCCGCGAGTTCACAAAGGAAGTAGTCAAATTCTAGGAATAAAGAAGATGATTAATCGTAGACGATATGATTTCGTTTCTCTTTCTCGAAAAGATCGAATTCCATTCTCACGGCTTTTCATAATAGTAATGAAACTGGAAATTGTTTTCGCGCCTGGGATTTCAAATTGCGTGACGAGTAACTTCCCGTGAATACGTTCTTAAACGCTTCGAGAGGAAGTTCGTTGCCTTTTCGTTGCAAGCAAACGATCGCGAAATCGCTGGTAGTTTGTAGAATCACGCAGCCATCGTCATCTTGACACTCGTCGCGTTTCGTCGCGTGAATCCGAGGCCTGCCAAGAAACCCGATGACACGGTAATCGGTACGAGGTTCGATCACCAAGTGACTCGTTACCGTGCGACATGTAGGTCGTTAGTTTTATTTCCAATCGGCTACCGCGAAACAATTGATGTAGAACGATCAATAAACAATTGTTGCGCCGTTCAATAAATGACGCGTTCGCTGCGTGTGTCTGGAATTCAAATCGACACATCGTTTCACGCGTAAAACGCGGATTAAAAATCGTCGGATAATTTTATTTATGGAGATTTTACAATTTTTCATCAATTAAATTTTAATATGTTGAATAGATTGAGCTAAACTTCCAATGAAATAACACGAGGTTGTCGTGAGACAACACATGTTGATTCTATCCAGCGATTGACACTACACATCCAATTTACCCAGAGACGCTCTGATCGTTCAAGCTATCTATAACTTTTGTATCAAATTACCAGATATAAAACAGACATCCGCATCTCTACAGGACAGGGCGTATTTTTATTTTAATTATTATCGGTTACTCTTCGCCGAGATCGGTAAACTCTCTTTAGCTTCGAACGTATCGATCCAGTTGTAATTGCATCAAACTTCCGCGCGTAACGCATTTTTTTCAAAAAAACGACACAAACCCTACGCCTAACGTAGATCGATCTACCACTGTAAGTGAAACCCAATATACACAGAATCAAGAGAAACAAACACCTAATTCTCAATCAAAAAGAAAACCGATACACCGCGATACGTCATCCACCAGGCGTCTCCGGCCAGCTAACGAGCCTGTTTCGCGAAACTCGATCGTTCCTCAGGGTTGAACTCCCCCGGTTCCGTTTTACACGTCGTCCTTCCCTATGCTACGAGTGAAACGAGAAAACGAGCGTGGTTCCAGCAAGGTGGGGGACCGGCAAGCTGGAATGTTTCATTCTGTGGAAACGGGCGACAGTTCTCGGTTGACAGTTGCCACGGTCTGCCAAGAAGCCCGATTACACGATACCGGCGCGGCGCGGCGCGCGACGCGTCGTTTACAACGCGAGCGTGTGCCGTAGGACGGGTCGCCCGAGTTGGAAGGACAGCGGTTTTAAAATAAGCTCACGAGAGTCCCAGCGCTCTGCCAATGCCTATCGGTCCAACCAGTCGGTGCGCGCTCTCCCTTTCAGCAGTCGTTGATCGTGCATCGTTCCCGCAACAACCGTCGTTGTAGCCTTCGTCGTCGTCGTTGTCGTCGTCGTCGTCATCATCGTGTCAGTTGTCGTCGTTGTTCGGCCTACGGCGCGAGCTCGCCTCAGAGAAAGCCAGTAGACGACGCATTAACCGAACGTCGTCGTTGCTGAACGCGTCGCGCGCGCACCCGGCTACTGGTGGCAACGATCTGCAACGATCTCTTCGTCTTTCTACCTGCTCGTAGGTTCTTTTCCCTTTTCTTTTTTTTACCGGGAATAATTGCGGTGCGACGAAAAGGGAGAGAGAGAAAGAGAGAGAGAGAGAGAGAGGAAAACGATATCGTACGATAGTAATACAGAAAGAGAGAAAGAAAGAGAGAGAGAGAGAGAGAGAGAGAGAATGTAACGGGGTAATAAAGTTGCGGTTGAATTCGATCGAGCGTGTGTTTGTGTGCCAGGTGACACGTGGTGCCGGTCTTGTCGAGCTGCGGCGATACTCGTCACGAGTGCACACGGGAATCCGCGCGAATGATTTATTCGCAGAGTTCACGGGCATATCGCGTAGTCGCGTTTGACAGCGCGTCGTCGCGTTACCGGGGCCGCCTGTGCTCGCTGTGCGTGCGATATACAGTTACAGAAAAACGTGATTTCCTTGAAAGGATACTCCCGTGTCAGCTGCGAAGTCACGCGTACGGGACACGGGTGTCGTAAAAACAGCAGGTAATGAGCGTGTCAAGTAGAACTGTGTCCAAATGGATTCAGTTGTGTCTTTCTGATCTGATCGAGTCGATTTAAAGTGTTTGAGACCGAAATGTACCATGATCGTTGCTATAAACGATCATTTGGAATATAGTAATCTTGGTTGGTAAAGGATAGAGTAGAATTTTATTCTCTGGATATTAATTCGAACGAATATTTATTTAGTACATCAATTGAATCTATTCACTTGAGTTCTAGTCGGGAGAAGGTACAATGGAATTTCATTCGGTCTATGAATTACGATTAAATGTAGTAATCTTGGTTGAATTTTACTTTCCGGACGCTACGAAAATTCTAGTGTCTGAGCAACGTCGTCTGAATCTACTTGCCTGAATCTGAAAATCTAGTTAGAGACGGCGTTGTAATAGAATTTCATTCGATGTACGATTAACACTGATTGAATCTATATTTGTTTATGCGTAATAATTCACACTAGAAATCCGTTTACCTCAATATCGTTATTAAGAACGAAATGAACAAATTGAATTTACTTACGTGAAACGTAGGAGAATTGCAGAATCGATAAATCTATATTCTATCAATCAAAAATCCATATTCTATTCCCGGATTAAGACGAATGAAGATCTATTGAAACGAAGGTAGCAAAGGTGCTGGAAAAATCATTCTAACGAGCCAGACTGTATCGTGTATCGTTCCTCCGTGTATCATGATTTCGTTATTTTCAGACGACGCTTATGGCGAAATAACGAGACGTACCACCGAACACACGGGAGGGAAATAAGAAGAAAGTGAGACAATAAAGTCACAAAAGATTCGAGGGTGGCTGGTTCTTGCGAGAACGAAGTCTCCTCCGAGACTTTTACATTAACACGGGGCGATATCAGAGTGGCATGAGTTTTGTACACAAAGGCATGGCCGGTGCAAATGGGCGATCAAAGGGGCAATGTTTCCAGTAGCACTTCATTAAATCGTGCAAGCGTGTTTCTTTTTTTTTTTCTCGAAAGCGTGTGTTTCTTTTCGTGTTTCTCTCCCCTTTGTCTCGACGAATACATTCCACTCTTCTTCTAACCGTCACGCAAAAATCAAAAGACAGCGCCGTTTCCAACAAGTATCAGAAATTGTTTTTTAACGTAACGACGTGTTATTTTCTTAAAAATTCCGTTTCCCAGACATTTTGTGTTTACGAGGCTTGTTCAGATTAATAGAACGTTTACGAATTTATCAGTGCAAAGCTTGAAGACTTAGGATCAAAATGAAATCCAAGTTCATTCAATTATTACGTTAACAATTGTGATTCGTTCATCCATTGATATCAATACATTTTATTGCGCTTCTTTCAAGTATGTAATTTCACGTTGAATAACCTTATCTGTACGAACGCAAACTCGGACTAAAGTCATTCGAAATTTAACTGAAATTAACTCGATTATTTTCTGAACGAATTTTTGAAGAATTTTCGCAAAGGACTTTCTCACAAAGATGGTTCGTAATTCGCGTTACGTTTCTAGTAAATACATTAACCATCAGATTAACTCGCGCCAGCGTGTTCCCCACGTTAATAGAAACGAGCAGGGAGCGATTTCGCGCGTTTTGAAAGGATTTCGTCGATCGTTAACGGGATGTTAGCCTTGGTCAATTTCACGGAACACGTCGCAGCGTGTGTCCGCCCGTTTGTATATTGTTCCATTCTCGCTGTGCTCCGAGTCTGCGCGCGCTCTTTTCGCGATTATCGTACACACTCGAGCTTTTACAACAAATCCTACCACCATTTCATTTCGTTTTCCATTTCGTCTCACTATACCTTCGATCGATCATATCGTACCGCATCGATCTCTCTCCATTCGATTTAGACGATCGAAAGTCGTCCAAATCGTCCGCACAGTGGAGTATCGCGTTCGTGTCTGACCACAAACATTTGAATTACAGGAAACGGCGAGCGAACGATAGCCGATTGCTAAAAAGAAAAGGAAAATCGTCGCCGATCCTCGAGATCGAGAAAGCCAAGAATCAACGACGGTGAAGCGTATTTCCGTGGTTCGTTTCACGCTCGTTTACGATCCCGAGTCACAAGTGCGTCTATTTGGAACGATCGACGTGCACGCCCGCCAGATCGAAAGTGTTCGTCGAGAGGTGATCTTTCGCGTTGTGAATTCCCCCCTCTTCGCCAATCGCAGTTGGGCCTCAGACGCAGTGGAGAAAGTGGTTGAAGCCGGTGCATGGTCAGACAGCGAGTCGCCGATCGTTAAAACGGTCTCGGCTTTCCCCGTAGTCGGAAAACAGTGTTCAGTGGTGAAAAGCCGAACGGGGAATTATGTGACGATCGAGCAGATGTCAGGTGTTGGTTGCGTCGAGCCGGAGCCACGATTGTCCGCACCCTGGTATTCAAACATCGACGTGGCACTCATGGGAATTCAAAGCACCGCGCAGTTCGTCGAGAAGTACCACCACATTATCGGTGAGTTTTTTCTTTTTTTTTTTCAATTTTTCATTCATCCAGATTAGGACCTGGTCTCTTCCTCTACCTCTCGATCATTTTCGACGGGAAGGGAAGAAATTGTGAAAAGAGCGAGGTTAATGTTTTCTTTGAACTCCGCGTATTTTTCGAGTTAAAAATACGGGTAGACGTTGTATCTTCTTTTTATTTTTCGCTTCTTTTTTTTTCTTTCGTTTCGCGCGTGTTGCTATTATCTCGATGGAAATTTATTATACATTTCTGGCGCGTGAAAACGCGAGCGAACCGTTCGATAACACGTTGCAGAGGTTGTGTAGGATCTCGATATAATACCCACAGACATAGTCATAAATCTGCCAACTTAAATGTAGTTCCGCGCTGAAAACTTCGGTCACCGCGACGCACGTACATACATGTGAAATAAAACCGATCGTCTTGTATACGCGAAACCCGTTTGCACGACGCCCGGGGATTTATTTATGATAAATGCGTAATAAGCCGGTGCAACTTTTGCCTGACGTTTTATAAAAGTTGCAGCGCGCCGATGTAAAATTAAACGACGGTTACAAATAACACCGATGATAATTAAGCCGCTCTTAATTGCTGTTGTACCTTCGAAATATTTCACCGCGTACGTTATTCAATCATTTATAACGTATTCATATATTTTTAATTGATATTCAATTAATTAATTCAATTTAATCCCTGTATTATATTTCAGTCTTCTATATTAAAAATTTATTCTCATTATCGTCCCGTGTTATTTTCACAATTTCTTCCTTTATTATTATACACAGAACGACAAATTAATTGTCACGTTTGCGCGTAACGTCGTTGCTCTTAGAAATTAAGTTTCAAAAAATAAAAAAAAAAAAGGAACGAAAATAATAAAGTGAAACGTGTCAATGACCGAGTCGTGTTTGGAACCGTGCGAACATCCCACCTTGATCCTCGATCATCCCCCTTCCCTCGAAACAATGTCACTCAGAAATTACCGCAAGGAGGATACCCGCAAAGATGATGTCAACGCACGTCGTCTTTCTCCACCGCCAAATTTCTTCTGCAATGTTTCAATCTCGACGACACTTCGACAATGGTATACCATTTTTTCAGCCTTACACGCCTGTAAATCGTAGCTCAAACTCTTGATAAGACCTTTACTCGCTTTGAAACAAACCATCCTCGTATCCCTCCTTCGTACCGCCGTTTGATTTACTGTTCCTTACTGAAAAATGATCTTAATCCCAGTGAAGTGAAAATATCGTGAACAGTGTTCGTCGTGTCGGACGATTTATTTCGAGATGGTCACCGCGCTGGTTGCGCCCGCGTCGGGTGAATTCATCGTCCGGTTCTGGATTACAACGTTTCAGAATCCGTCGCAGACGATGTGTCTTCGTTCGTCTCGCGATTCGTTGGTGTCGCGCGTGTATCATCGGAAACGTGAATCTATAAATACGAGGCGAGGCGAAAAGACTCGGGAGGGAAAAAAAGAAGAGGAGACGGAGGAAACTTTAAACCGTGTAGACCGCGAGAGCCTGTCCGCGACGACGGCCGCGCGTATTTTACGCCCGTTTCTGTAACCGTTGATGAAACGTGATCGACACGTCGGACAGCGATCGGGGTGGGGTCTGCACACGTATATATTTAAAACCGTTTCGTCAGGGATTTCCCCCAGGGGCCGTCTTGAGTACATCACAGAAAGACTGACGCGGCGTTCGATAATTCATCGACCGATCGGATCGTCATCATCGTCTCGTTGGTCTCGTGCAACCGGATCGATCGATCGATTCTTACTCGTATGGCATTTCCGTACGTAGCACGTCCAGCACGCGATTTCGTCCTTGCCTTTCACGAGGATGCACCATCCGCTAATGGAGAAATCGATTCGCTCGTAACTCGCCGTTTATTGACAGCGTGGCGTTGGCACGCTCGAAATGAACCGCAACGTTATCTTCCGTTCGTCCTTTTCAAATATACCTTTCACTTAATTTCACGTGCTACGAGAAAACACACCCTCGGACTTTTCTCTCTTTTTTTAGCGCTATTCGAACAGACGCGTTTGATGATCGAACGAACGCTTGACGACCACCTTCGAGGAGTATACGAGTAGATTGGGTAATTCCTTTACAGGCTGATTAATTCCCCAACATGTTTGTACTCGATTAGCACTTAGTTTGTACTTATTAGCAGGTAGATCGGCTCTTTTCAGATGAAAGTTGAATTTCTTGAATAGATATTGTAGTTTAACTAGTCAAATTATGTCTTACGTCATATGTAAAGGTTGATAGAACAAGTGATTGATTAAATTTAGTTTAACGCGAATAAATTAATGGAGAATTTTGTTCCAAGAACGATCGACATCGAGGAATTCCAAAAATTAACAGAACAGAAAAATTAAGAGAATTGACGATAACCAATGGATCGAGTGATTAACAAATTGGAGAAACATTACGTCCATCTGAAGATTTCTCGAGTTGTGTATACAGATTTGGGGGGAAGAGTTGAAGAAGAATAAAAATGAAAATTCGAAAGAATATGATAGAAGAAGTCAAAAATATTTCTGCGTAAATAGAAAGATCTCGTATTAAAATAAATTCATAATAAAAGTTAATAATATATAATATAATAATATAATAATATTATAATATATTATAATATAATAATATTTAATATTATAATATAATAATATTATAATATAATTATATTATAATATATAATATATAATATAGAATGCACAGTAATTGTGATTGATTAAAAGAACGAGTTTGAAATTGGATCCGGTGTCCATTCGATTCGACGCTGCTACCCCCGTAGCGATAGTCGATTTCTGTTCTCGAGCGCGCACGATGCGTAAAGACTCTTATTTTAGGTTAATAGATAGTACATCGATTTCGTGCATAGACCCAAAGGGATCGCTTTCATGGAATTCTGCCAGCTACCGTGAGTTGTACGTGCGCGTGTCCGTGTGTGTACGTACGAGGTTACGTACTGCTCGCGTGAAATCCACGCGTTTGTATGGCCGTACTATAGCGGAATCGTGCTATACGTCGAGGAAAATTTCGTGGTTGACAGACGCTCGCCTACGTCACGACTTTGAAATAATACGGCTGGAGGCGAACGAAGAGCTATTGCGATTTCCGTGAATTTTCTTTGTTAAACGCCCCGAATGATCATTCCTCGCATTAGGTTTGAATCTCCTCTAAATCGTGTATCGATGAGTACACTCAATACGGACGCTTGTACGACGATGTATTTTTAAATTTCGCCTGACCATTTGTTATACAACCTTGTTGTTGATCATCGAGTTGTTATTTCGTTTTAAATCATTTTAAAATTAAATATCGCGCTGTATATCGTTTCGCCGGGGAGACTTTTAGAATTATATTCTATCTCTATTTCTTAAAACATTTTTCATTCAGTTTCACAATTCACAGTTTAAAGCAAAAATGTTTATATTATAGATAGACTAAAATATTAACAAGTGAAGTAATTCCTGCTTTGATCAAAAATATTTCATTTTAAAGGCAAGTTATGCTTGCTGCTACCAAGATGGTGTTTATTATGCAATAACCTAATACGAATAGTAAATTTCTAACGAAGCTTCCTTTCTCTTTCTTAAAGTCTGGAGTTCAAAAAGATCTTTATCGTTTGCTAAAAAAAAAAGAAGAAATTTCGTCGTAAACGATCGCATCGTTTCCCCTTTGTATACCAGATCCCGGCAATAAAATCGTTCCAAAGAAAAAAAAAAAAAAAAAAAAAAAGAAAAAGAAAAAGAAAAGATCCCTTTACCGTTACGTTACGCAACGTGCCATTGACTTTTTTTCTCTCGTTTGTTTGACCAAGATAAATTTAGACGTTTCGCGGAGTTCATTATTTTCGTAAATTCTGTATTGAAAAGATAATTCGGGGGGGGGAGGGGGAGGGGGAGGAAAAAGAAATCGTTCGAGGTGATGTACGGTGGCTTAAATTAAACAGCTGGAAAACGATTCGATTCGCGGATGAAAAGCAGATTTATCATCGCGGGAGCCTTCGAACAGCTTTAGATTCGATCTTCGGTACACGCAGGAACGATGATGCTCAATAAAACCCGGCCGCGGCTATTTTCGAACGGTCTAAATATTTTTCTTTCGTTATCCATCATTCCCTTTAACGTACACGGTCACAACATTCGCGATCCATCATTCCCTTAGCGCGCGTGCACGCGCACGAGCGAGCCGCCGCCGTGAGGCTGGCAATTAGATACGCTGTCACGAAGCTTTCGGTAATTTCTGCTGAATATATATACGAGACTCGGCGAGTTATTGCAATTTGCGCTTGAATGCGCTTTCGCAAGGTTCTTCTGCCAAACGGTCGTAAATGCGACGATGTCGTAAGCGTGCATTTTGTGGTTATGCACGGAGACGTCGTCTCTCCTAACGTAGTCTTTCCCTTTCAACGTCTCCGTACATCGATCGTCGACATTTAATTCCCCTTCAGTTTCGCCTCGTGTTTTCGAATTCAAGGATCGACCGCTGTAGAAGAAACTCGTACTTCCGAGAACAAGATGATTTGCGATCGTTTCTATCGACGAAATTTCAGCTTCTGATTGGAAAATGTACATAAATATTGTTGCTTCGTTGTTAGATCTGATCGTTGTTGGAATAAATTATAATTGATTGTCGTCTTTATTGAGGATAATGGTCATATTTGACTTACATTAGAGAACAAGTTTCGATTGATAATTTCGTACGTATTTAACTTCTGTTTGAAACGTTAACTGCAGTTTTTTAATCTTTTTCCAGTATATTTCTAACGATAAACTATCACAATTTTATAAATATCATATATATAATAAAATATCGAACACTAACTTTGTAAGCCAAGCCCAAAAGGATCGAAATAAATAATTATATATACATATAATATAATATATAATAAATTATATAATAATATAATATAATATATAATAAATTATATAATAATATAATATAATATATAATAAATTATAATAAATATTATACATATAATAATATATAATAAATTATAATAAATATTATACATATAATAATATATAATAAATTATAATAAATATTATATATATATAATAAAATATCATAATTTTGGTTACAACACGTCGATCGTCCTGTAAAATACAATATACATTCAAACAATGCCCGTATAATCCCGCGACAGCGAGTGTGCAACAAGATCGAACGCTAAAAATCGATATATACCTGTACGCGTCGTGTAATACTTGGCAAAGATCCTCGTTTCGGCGTGTACAGTCCGATCAACTGGCATACGCTGGACCACGTATGTCCACAAATAAATTCTATTCACTTCGCCTATGCTCTCTTGGCCGCGCGTACCGATGCGACCACAGGTAGTCGAGAGATTATATATGGTATACGCGTGGAAGAACGACTATCGTGTTAGAGGTACTCGACGAGAGGGCAAAGGCCTAAAAGTGTACTCGAGCTCCGATTCGCTGTAGGATCTATTCCGCGTATTTAAAAGGTCTTGGGACGAGACGAGCATCGGTTGCCACGCACACGTGTCGTGACACGCAACGTTTCTTGCACGGCTTCCCTCGGCTAGATCCCGCTGTACACGCGAGCGTGTACATGCGAGCGATCGCCTCGCGACGACGATTATTAAGCTAGCGCGGAGACACCATGCGTTTAATGGGACAGAACCTTGAGGCTTAATTAGCCCCGCTCTCTCGTGCCTCCTCGCATTTAATCATTTTACCGCTCCGGTAAATCTCTCTCGTGTCGATCGTCTGGAAACAGTCGGTGTTCCCGCTATTTTCGCCGGTCTTAGCCGCTTTTATTCGTCGTTCTCGGAAGAAACGTTCACGGGGAAGCGAAATTCTAATTCACCGCTTCTCGCCGCCAAGTCTAAGTCTGTTCTACCCTCGTCCGTGTCCACGATTCTTGGAAGGTACATTTTGTGCGTTTACTTGGATAGATGTTTTGTTCTTTCGTCGAACGCGTGATTGCAATTGGTGGAAGAGAGTTACGTGCAATTCTTATGGGAGGGGAACGAGAAGGGAGGAGTGTCAAGTGAAGTGAGACGTTGCTGGTCGGACAGAGCGCGGTTGTGCAAGACGGTTGTGCGATAAATCGTGCTCCCTTTTTGCGAGATCGTTGGAAATGGAGCTTCGGCAGGGGGGCGGGAGTATATATTTTGACAATCGAGCTTGGCTTTCGAAGATTTATCGCCGGGTTGTTTGAATAGAAGTGTCACTGCAGCCTGAGACGCAGCGCTTACGCACTCTAAATTCGTGTATGACATAGCGCTGACGTTACCGCGTGACATAATACCGAAGCTAATGACACGAAACGTTGCGCTGCGATCTTCTGCCCGAGAATCCGTGTGTATCTCGAGAATATCGCAAGTCTTTTTTAAAACATATTCAATCCAGTTAAATTTTTCCAGATTTTTCAAGATTCGGTGAAAATGTTTTTAATCGAACTGTTTCGTACTGTTTTTATGCGGTTTCTTTCACGATCTCTTGGATAGATATATGTTTTACAATTAATGCAAGATTAACCACGGCTCAAACGTACCGTCGATGAATTATTGGACAAAAATTCATTCAGTAAATGACTATAAGAATAAATGCTTCCTAAATTATTAAAGAGACTCGCATTGTGCGATGCATTCCTTTTCTTTCCTTTTATTTCAACTATTTCATCCAAACTCTTTATCAACGTACGAACAATTCTCCTCCGTGAACTATCCACACATGGTAACTTCCGTCTTCTATTTTCATATATATATATATATGTGTGTGTGTGTGTGTGTGTGTGTATACGCAATATTAAATTATCACTTGTGTATTACATTAGCGTTAGAACTATCAAAGATATCGGAATGAACTTCAAATATTTTGCATGTCCATCAATCGTCAAACGTATGCAGGTGTTTTGGTCAAAATTAATATCGATTTTCATACCGAGATAGAAATTATAGATGGACAAGTTGCAACGTTGACCAATATACCAACCAGTACGTCGACGAGTGAACGTCGAATCTGTTCGACGAAACCGCGTACCGATGTCAGGAAAGCTAGTGATCCCGCTCTCAGCTTGCAAGCATCGATGCCACCTGACGAGCCTCCGAGCAAATAGCCGGCGGTGTCTGTACGGTGGCGACGCCACGGCGAAAAGCAGCGAGCTTTTCGGGCAGCAAGCTCTCGAGGAAGGCGCACGCGACGAACAGGCAAAAGTACCGGCGCGTGCGGCGACCTTGCGATATTTTTGCGCCCCGCTAAAAATAATTCGCACATTTTATAATATCGGTGAGGACTGACCGAGCTTCACCGATCGCCGATCGTTTCGCGTTGCGCGCGTTTTGTCAATTTTCGAGAGTTTAAAGGACGAACGATATATTGCGTATTGTACAGCAACGAAACGGCACGATCGAACCTGATCGTTTTCTTCATCGTTCCTCGAACGTACGCCTGAGATCAATCGCGCGTGGGACGAACGAACAGATAGAAAAACGTACGATGCGGTTATCGATCATCTCGCGTGAACTTAAGTATCGAGAAGCGAAAAACGTTCGTCTCGTTGCGTAAATTCCCGCGGGATTAAGATGTTTTGAAGCGGAGGGCTGTAGTAATTGATTTAATTGACGTTTGATTGTGGTTCTTGGCGTTAATTACCGGTGTTGTCACACAGTGTCACGACACTGTTGTTGCTCGCTCTTGAGCCGTTCGTTTGACGATTGAATTTCCTGCGGTGTTTTTCCAAGCTCTGTCTAATTGTATTGCCATTAATCTCTAAGAGACGTTTATTTTTAGGCCATGCTCTCATCCAGACGATTCGATATACGATATCCCACTCGTATGCAAAGCATTAATTTAATTATTTTATTTTCGAGTTCTGGTTATTTTCGACGTTCTGTGGTTCTTCGACTGTCTAGGTCTCCTAGACCCCCTCGCAGACTTGCTGTCACTTCGAATTCGAGAATCCGCTCGTCCATTACGCGTGAAAGCTTCTCCATCCTTTTGTCATCTGATTAATATCGATATTATTATCTGGTTACCTTTATTACTCGATTATAGAGTAATTCGCAATTCACCATTTTTCGTCTACACCGTCTTTCGAATTTTATTTACGTTCAATTACTCGAATTAATATTTAATTACTCGATCCATTGAGAATTAACATTGCGCTAATTGGCAATTTTTCCAATCGATTTGTGCCATTCAATTCTATTTTCTAATATAAGAAACTTTCAAAGATTCTCACGTCAATATTTCTATAATTTTATGAATTTAGAGAAATCGAAGTATTTATCATACCACGATGATGCCACTTAATAGACTGACAATGAAAGTTCTTCTTCTTTTTTTTTTATCGATTATTTACAGAAAAATTGGACAGAAGTAGTTCTTTAGGTAGACTCCAATCGATTGTACGATGATAATCGATCCGTTTCTTGTGAAAGGAACGGTAGAATGCCGGGATTCGCGCGATGTATACGCGTCGCAGACCAAGTAGTGGCGATCATGTGAGCACCAGAACAGAATTAACACGAAGGGGGGCCAATCCGGTATTTCTGGCGCGATTGTCCGGCGAAAAATAGATTCGTATGGCGGTTCGGATTAGAAGACGCCACTGGGACGATTATTCTGGCGCTGTTACGCTAACCGTGTCCTTCCGTAATTCTTTCTCTCTCGCGCCTTCGTCTTTCTTCCCTCTGCTCGCTTCCAGTTGCGGAAATAATGCTAACATCCCTTGAACTTTCGCCGAAATTTTTCGCTGAACGTATCGTCTTTAACGTGTTTTATCCGAACGATGGTCAAACTGGTATTGAAATTATACAAATTAAATAGCGAACGAGTAATTTTTATAGGAGTATAAATTTTCTCTAGCAGATTTGAATATATTCAACTGACCATCGAGTCTGTTTTAATTTAACTCTCACAAGGATCAACATCGATTTGTAATTTTCGTTAACATTACACTGCATTTTTAGTCTCGATGTGACTTTATGGTCAAGAACAAGTATTTTTAAAGGATATATTCATCGAACATTTCTTCGGACGTTTCGACTTATTTCAGTATCGAAATTACGTAAATTTCCAGCCCCATCCGATTTATTATCAAATTATTATTAAATTTGAATATGTTCGAGCGATCGATAAACGAATGAATTCGTTGAATCGTCGCGTGCAATATCTGTGCCGTTTTGGGATGGATGAGTTTCAAGATTCCGAAAGTATTCGAATTTTTTTGATACCCAAGACACTGGGCATTCGGATCTTGCCCGAAGTGTATATTTATTCTTGCCTTGCGTACTTTTTTACCCTCGTTCCTATAAATATTATCACGTCGGGATTTGCGTATATACACTTTTTTTAGTAGCCTGACGTTAGGAACACACCCTTACGATCTCGGATTCCTTAAACATAACTTGTTATAATACTTCGTAATGACACTGCGTTACGTTCTTTCTCTCAGCCAAACTTTTTTATTTCATCGGGAAGAGGCGGCGGAAGCTCAGATTAATCGAGATTAATTAAGATAAGAGAAAACGGATAGCTAAATATAAAATGACTGGAGTCAACTTGGTCTGGAGGATCAATATGAGAAGACGATCAATATTAGAAGCAAAACTATAGAGACAACTGTGACTGCTGTTAGTTTAATAACTTGGTCTCGATAATAACTAAACTTGGCAAAATTGATACAAGTCGATGTTAATAGTAGAAAAAAGTACTCTCAAAATTTATCACCCAAATATGACTTTCACCCTGCTTGAAATCCGAAAGAATGATAATTCTTGGCAGGAAATTTAAAATACGCCAGCGCAAAGGATTCAAAGTCGAATAATCTTAAAATCGATCGTCGATATTTCAATTCCACCCGTGACGTTCACCCTAGTAAAGTTGAAACTATCGTTATTTTGCAATTCGAAAATGTCAATGGATGGACGATGGATCGATCGCTCGGTCCTCGAGGGTCGCCGCGTTTAAAAACACCGGTAGCCGCAGAGCGATAGCAACAGAATTAATTTGTATGTCACGAGGTTGCGATCGCGCGACATTCTGATGTTTGTTATGCCGGTTGAAGCTCTCACGTGGCGGTGCAAATGATTTTAAATAGGCTTGGCCAAGAGTTCGCCCGAAATAGCGACAATCAGTCGATGACACTGCGCGTTGCTCTCTGATGACGGCTCGGTTCGACACCGTTCATCAGCCAACTCATCCCGGTGGATCGTCATCGATCGATGACGAGGAGACCGCGTGCCTTACGATCGACGAGCAGCGCCGCTTTCATTCAACAGTGCTAGCTTCTTCCTCTGTCCGCCGCTTGCACTTTGAAACTGAATTCGATGTCGTGAAATCGAGAGTTGAGTTTTCAACGATTAAAGTTCGTACGCAATCGTTAAATCATACGGCTTGGTAAATTTTATACGAGGAAACAAATACCTGTTAGATTCTGTAACAAACGCCGTACTTTGGCTACTTTTGTAATTCAAATTTTATATTAAGCGCGCAAACATCGATAAGCATGATCTTTATCGGTAAATAAAATTGGATTTTAATTTTCGTTAATGAGAGTGCAATTAAGAGGGTCAAATTACTAATAGTTAATAGTCGAGTTGATTAGTCGGTTAATTTAGTCGGTATTTAATCGTGGTGATCGTAAATCCCATTTACGCGTTCACGTATGCACGTACACAATGCTTTTGCCCGTGCGCATCAGCCATTTAAAGGATAATGAACAATGAACACTGACACGATTGCGTCGTGTTTACAAAAATTGTGAAACGGTGAAAGTTGTGATCGACTAAACACGTTCAGATAACTTTGAACATCGTTCGATAGACTGCAAAGACTTTAATCATCGATGAATCATATGAAATCATGGAATTGATTCAATGGAAGTTTCAATGGAAAAATTTGCAATAAACAGTCTTGTGTCGACGATTGTAATCAACGTGAAGCGTGATATTAATAAAAATACACCGGATAGACATCATAACGCGTTTTTGATATTGCAAAGTTACTGTTCACTGTTACACGAAATTAACGATAAAACGGTTCATTTACGATCATCTAGCGGTTTCTTATGTTCATTAGAAAAGCTTTTAAGCGGTGGATTCGCGTTGTTTTCTATACTCTCGAGCATTTAAGTATTCCGTACAATCATCGTTTAATGGTGGCTTTATCACATCCGTCAAGCCCCTTCCGTTTTTTTTTTTTTTTTTTTTTGCGATCGATAATAACGCGTCTATTAACTTTCATATATAAACCCGTTCTGCCTCTCATAATCGTAAACCACCTTTCATTATTTCGAAAGCACAATTCGTGACGCATAATGATTTATTGAATTCATATAAATGTCGACACTGCGGTTCGATTAGCTATCGACACTTTGTTCGAAACTAAAATAAATCAAGTATCGATCCTCAGTTGAGAAAAATTGACTGTTGCACAATTTCCAAATATAATTGTAAGTTTTCTATGCTAAAACACCACAAGTGTCCTGCGAGAGGTTGATCAATCCTCCCTAGACAAGGCGAAACATTTCAAAGTAGTTTTTACAATCTCTGTCATCATCTATATACATAAACTTACTAGCCCATGCATAATCGCGATGTAAATGAAAATGAACATCGTAGAATTAAAAAATTTCTTTAAGTTGTTTTTCTTTGAAATTTAATCGTATAGAGGCCTGTCTGTCAAAATTCTTGTTCAGCACACAATACACTAAAGTACAGAGCTCGTCTATCAGAGAAATTGAAGAACAAAAAGAAATTTATAATACAATAAAAAAAAAACACGAGCTTTTATTTAAAAAATTATGTAAATTCGTAAAATTTCTATGAAAAATTAACCGCTCGAGTAGCTCTGGTGGTTTACATGTCGCAAACTATCTGCCGAAAATAGAAGATATTCTTGAAATTCCACGTTTTTGTCTTCATCTTCGTAACGTGCGTAATCTGACAAGCCTTTCGCGTATCCTCGACTTTAAACGCTTGCGATCTCACGGAACAATCAAGGCAATTGTGAAGCAAAACGAGAAGCAGTCGTTCAGCCTACGTGCATTCCGTCGTCTGACAAGGTTACGCATTTTTCCCCCTTCGCGGCCATCTTCTTCGGATTCAGGAGGCGCGGATTGTCCTCGAGGAGCGCGGAAGTGGACGTTTAGGCGCGTGAACATTCGATTTCACCGATGGATAAGGAACGTTTCGAAACGTGCGCACGAGTACAGATAAGACTGGCAGACACTTCGGCGTCCCGACGAGAAACGCTAACGTAAATCCTAAAGATAGAGCAGTACGCGTTGCCCCTCTCGCGATTTTCTTCTTGGCCGGTCTTTTATCAGATTCCGTCACGTTGCAATCGCAGCGTTGATTCGTAATCAAAGTTCATCCAGACAAACATCGGTAATCGAGATGTTTCCTGAGGAGAAATTTAAGTATTGTATTTTAAGTATTGTTGCGGGATATATTTTCTATTAAAACGGTGGAATTGTTACAAGATTTTTCTTTATTTTGAAAAGATGCGGAAAGAACGAAGTTTTTAAAGAACCATTGCAATTATTCATTAAATGTAGCTTAACGCTTTATCTTATGTGTTCTCTTTCTATTCTTCAATTTATAGTAATTACTATTACAATTATAATCAAAGGTGATCTCAAATAATTATTACTCATAGTAGAAATATATTTTGCTTTTTGACTCGTGTTAATAATAGAAAAATCTATATATTTTCAAATATCAAAACAGATTACTACACGTCATACATATATACCCACAAAGATTTGCGAATATAAGAGAGAACAAATCTTGCAGATCCTCTAAATAAATATAGACCTTACGATTCTTGTATCCCTCTCTCTCTCTCTCTCTCTCTCTCTTTGTTTGTCTTATTCTTATGTCATCACCTCTCCATGGAATCTTTTCAATCCTGCCTGCCATCTTTTTTCTCAAGAAATCACTTCAAACCTCGGAGTCTCAGCTTCGATATTTTATTTTTCACAAGGAACGTATCAATTGGATCGTACGATTTGCGAAGCCCTCGTCTTCCGACTGACTGTCGATGTTTTTCTCGCGGAACCCTAAAAAAATTCCCGGCTGCATTCGTCGATAAATCAGTCGGCGATTTTCCGCTCGAAGAAAAAAAAAAAGAAGAAAAAATAAAATCTCGGGCGAATTGGGCTAGCTCTGATTTACGATCGCCGTACAGGCAGCTCGAGGTGTGGTCCGCTACTTGCATTAGAGAATGAGTTCTCGAAATAGTTCCGGACGCGGAGTACGTCCCTAGGAATATTAGGCAATGCCCTCATAGCGATTTTTATCGTCCTACGTCAGTGGCGCGCGCGTACCTATAAAAGAAATGTCCCACATGTCTTTGCCTACGTGAAGCGTTAGGTAACTTCCCTTTCCTGACTTTCAACTTTTCTTTCTCGTTCGTGAGCTTTGTAACCTCGTTCATCGCAGGTATCTAGACGTTGTCTCGGTGATCTCAACTTTTTGAATTTCCCTCATACATATATACACGGCAGAACTACGTGAAAGCTACGAGCCAAGAGATAAGAATGAAAATATCTCTCATCTTGTGCTTGGCTTTTACGCAGGGAAAATGTGCGTTGGACAGGTATTTTTTTTTTCGTCGAGTTACAGACTGGTATATGTATATACTCGTAACGTATCGAGACAAAAATTCGCGGCAGAGTTGCTTGAACCGACGAATTTAGAAATTGCACGTTCGCCAGGAATTTTGTTATAGCGTTTGGCAAACAGAATCGATATTCTCGACAGGCTCTCGCGCGATTTACTGGCCGCTGTTTGCTGTTACCTTCGCTTTCTTTCCTGTTCCAGTCTCGATCGCCTCTACATCCTTTCATTTTTATCGTTCTTCGATGCACAACGTGTCTAAAACTCGTAGCATTCAAAGCTACGCATTTCAACCGTGCTTTCAAATATTCTTCGCGAGACTTCGCTCGAAAAACCAAAATCGCTGTCATCTTTCGCTCCAAGCTTCGTTCCTTTCTCCAACTTTCATCCCATCACATTTTGTCCCCTGAAAATGCATTATTCAGACGAAAGCTCGTTGGCGTGTCGATTCGTTTTTGACGTCTTTGAAACACGATCGTCAAACTGTGCGAAAAGATGTTACGAAAGCGGGCGTCGCGTCGCGAAAATCATTATAAACAAATCATTAAGGCGGGGACTATCGTACTATGAGGTACGCGGGAGTCTGTGCACGTAGACGTGGCTCGCCAGAAAGCGGCGTCGGTATTTGGCAAACGATGACAACGACGCGGACACCACCTCCGGTTCGTCTGCGGTCCCAGGTATCCTAGACCGCAGCCTCTGCCTCCTTCCTCCATCCTCCTCTCCGTCCGTTCGTTTCGTTCGTCTTTCTTCAACTCTCCTCACCGTTTCTCACCTCATCTTCTCCGTCATCGTCGTCATTATCCTCCTCTGCCACCATTTTGCTTTTGTTTCTTTCGTCCGTTCGTTTCGTCCTTCCTCTTTCGTCTTCGTCTCTTTCTCTTCGTTATCCTTCTCTTTTTTCTCGTATCTTTTTCGTATTTCTCGCTCTTCATCATCTTCGACATCATCATCCTCCTCCTTTTCTCTGATTTTCTTTCTTCATTTCTTCATTTCTTTGTTTTTATTCTTCTTGTCTCCTTCTTCGTCTGTCTCTTTCTCGCTTCTGTCCATCCTTCTCCATCTCTGCGTTTCCTTTTCTTCGTCTTTTTCATCGTCGTCTCTATCCTCTTCGTCATCGTCGTCATCGTTCTCTCCTGCCACTGCCTTATTCCTCGTTTGCGTCCTATTTCAACCGTCTATTTATCTCGTCCGTCTTTCTCCATTTCTACCGTTCCCCCTTCATCATCATCTCCTCGTCATCGTCGTCATCGTCCTCTTCGCCCTCTTCTTCCACTATTGCCCCGACTCGTCGCTCGCGGTCTCGACCGTCTCTCCCTCTCTCTCTCTCTCTTTCTCTCTCTCTCTCTCTCTCTCTCTCTCTCGTATCTGCCTCTCTCCGTCCGTCTGTCTCCCCTTTTCCGTCTCTCGCTTCACTCGCTTCTCTCTTCTCGCGTAAGAGAGGCACGAGAGGAGAGAAGGGGCAAAGACGCTTTTAGACACGGAGCGTCCACGAGCGTCGCGACGCCTTGAGAAGCAGTAGTCGCGTACCTTAGGCAGCTTCCACCTTGCCGGCTCGCGGCTGTACGTAACGTGATTCTCCTCGAGGTCTCTGCTCGACGCAGCATCCGGCTGTCGCGGACGCGTTCCATCGCGTCACGTTCGTTTCGCCTCGCCTCTGGATGTCACTCCGACTCCTGGAACATTACTACGAGAACAATCAGTGGTTCTCAGTTGGAGAACGCGTGCACCGTTCTCTTATATCCAGCACAGCTTCGAGATCTCGTCGAGTCTCTTCCGGTCAGGACGTCGAGGATCGTTTCGCATTGTCAAGGAATCATCGGAGGATCGTACAGTTGGTTCTCGCCTTGGGTTCTCGTTTCAACGAGGTTCACGCGAGAGAGTCTCTGTGATTATCTGCCTCGCCGCGATCTCGCGCGATCGATGGTGCTCGGGAGGATCGATTTCGAGGAGAGGGACAGCGTGTCGTTCGCGGGCACGAAGGAGAGGCCGCGTAGCAAGAAGGCCGAGTGGTTAGCTGAATTTCGGGGATCCGCGAAGTCTAAATTAATCTGGAGCCCGTTGTTGTTGAAACTGTGAGCCTGCTGCTGGCTGGCGTAAAAAGAGCGTAAAGTTTCGCACGCCGAATAAAAATAAGCGTGATACGGGGAACCAAGAGAGCTGGATCTGCCTCTGCTCCGCGCAGGTTTACGCGTGTGCCGCGCCGCAGGAACAAACTGGTGATTTCCTGCTCGACGAAACAAGTGGCCGTTCAACGCGCCAGAAGAACAGTCTTCGACAACGTTCCATTCGTCGCGATCCTCCTTCCAAAATAGAGAAAAACGGGGACGAAAACCTCTCGTTCTGCTCTCGCCGCGACGTATCATTCCGTTTGACGTATCCTCCAGCTTGCCTCAAGTACAAACATACCTCCGATCCACCACTCCGAATTCTCGAACGAGCGTCGTTCTTCTCGAAACTACGTCGTTACATCCGATCCAGCCAGAAAGCTCGACAGTGTGAAAGCTCAGGTTCCTCGGCTGTGACAGATCCGACAACGTGTACAAAAGTGCCAAAGTGCAAAAGGTCCCGGTCCATTCCATTCGTCGCACTCGTTCACGAGATCCTCCAAGTGTTAGTTTCCCGGCTTCGTTTCTTCGAATGTGTTATCCTGGTGGCGGGCGTCTCGTGTGACGTGAGCGGCGAGTGAATCGCCACGCGTCTCCCTCCGGCAATGACATAGCGGTGGCTGTTGGAGCAAATGGTCGGCTGCTCGGCTGCTCGTCGGTGGGTGATCGTGTCCAACGAGTAAAAATAATTCCGCGAAAGTGGTTCGCGTGGCGAGGAAGGAAAAGGACGCGACGATGGCGGAGCGTCCTGGGGGTAGGAGACGTTCGCGTCGGGACAGTATGGAGACGGGCGGCTCGTTACGAGGCACGCCGCCGACCTCCAAGGATCGAAGGACCAAACGATCGAGCAAACCGTCGAAGGAACGATGGCTGCTCACGAGGAAAACGTGGCGTTACATGGCCGACGCCGGCAGACGTTTGATACCGGATGGAACGCACAACAGGCCGGAGGATATCCCAAAGATAGAGCAATACTTTCAGGAAGTATGCCAGAAGGAACCGAGGTTTCTGCTTTGGAGGAAAGCGTCGTACCCAGGGACGTTGGCCTTCCGATCGCAGGCCAGGCGTCGAAGGCAGATAAAAGGTGGCAGTTGCAGAACGAAGGCAAGTTCTGCCGACGAGGCTGACGATGTCAGAAACCAGCCACAGGGTTCTTTCGTTATTCAGACCACCACGGCGGGGAAGTTTGACCTAGCGAAAGCCAAGAGAGAGTGGTTGATGGCGTCGGAAGGAGGCAGCATTCCCTCGAGTCCTGTGGAGCATAGGAAATTCATGCAGGAAGACTCCGAGATTAAAGCGCTGGCCGACATGTTGCAGAAGTACCTGAACATGCAGAGCGACGTCGCTGGCACGACGAAATCGGCGGAAAGATCGGGGCCGCTCGCTCTGATGGATGGAAAGGAACCTTTCGACTATCAAAATTTGATAAGCAAGCTTCAACATCATCTGGATTTAATGCTCGCCCAGGCCAAACTGGAGGAACTGTCCGTTCAACGAGCTCTGACGACGGAGAAGGACGCGGAGAAGATTTCCAAGTCCATGCAGCCGTATCAGGGCGACTACGTGCACAAATCGCTGATGGAAACTATTGGTCGTTATTACAGTAGGTCCGGCACTCGGGAACACGTGATCTCGGCTATTCTAACGGACCGAAAGCTATTGGAGAAGCTGTACTTCGACTTGAGGTGCACCAGGGGTTTCCGAGGGCCACGTGCCACCGGCGCCTACACGTCACCATCCTCCCGCTGGTGGTCTCACCAACGAACCAGGATACCGTCAAAGGAATCCGAGGATTGGCTTTCCGTCAGAAGAGATCCTATCTCCCCGCCGCCTCTTATAGCTGTCCAAGAGCCCAGTACCGATCGTAGTCCCACGGACAACGGTGTGCAAACGGATCCTGTCCCACGCGAGGTTCTCGACGCTATTCTCTTGGAAAAGGAGAAGGAGGAATTATCGGCGAAAGAAGTGCACAAGCCTACTCGCAGGCGAAGCAGCGTGGACAACGACGACGTTTCACCGTCCGTCAGCGACACGATCAAAAGGTACCTTCGAATGGCTAGAAAGAAATCGATGGACGCCGACAAGGTGGACAGATTCAAACGGGTGAACTACGACAGAAATTTGAGGAACATCAAGGCGAAGGGGGAGACGACCAGCCTCGGCGAGGACGATGGCAATAACAAGGGCTGCCAGACCGAGGACAACTGGGCTGTTAATTACAGAGAGATGTCCTCGACGGAGAATCCGTCGGAAAATTTGTCAGACGCTGAAACGACCACTTCACCACCGAGTAGAAACGCGAGCTCGAGGAGCAGCATCGACGCTGGCCTTGGTTCGGAAGAGCCACTGACCCCCAAACACCATCATCAATCCTTCCTCTCCCATCTCCTGCACGGTTCCAACGCGCACAAGGATAAACCGCATTCGGCACCCGGTTCACCGGCACTTACGTCATCGTCCGCCAATTCCGCAGGTGGCACAGCGATGCAGAAGAGCAAGTCCTCGAGCAGCGTGGTGCATCACGGCAGCCGATTGGTCGCCAAGAAGATATGGAGGTCCAGGAGCAAGAGCACCTCGAGGGCATCCAATCAACCCTCCGTCTGGACGCCGCAGGTGAGATTTTTTTTCTTATTTTAAAAAAATTTCCTTCCTTTCGCGCGTTTTGCGGAGAATCGTGTTGTTGAATTTGTTAATCTGAAATTTTCTGCAATTAAGGAAGATTCGGTCGTTGTGAATGATAACAAAGTCATTGCGCGTGAGAGATCGACACTAATAAGTTTATTGAAAAATTCAGCACACGTTCGTTTAACGAGTTCATTTGCGTCGTAATTGTCAGGGCAAAGTTGAGTTATCAAAGAACGACCGAATAATACGAATGGACATTCTCCAGAACGTAGGACTTTCCGACGCGATTTATTTGTACGTTGCAAACGGAGCATAAACGAATCTCGCTCTCTATATATAGAGTTTTGTCTTGCCAAAACATGTCTACGAATATAATTCGCTTTAAACCACCTGTCGCCGCATAGCGAGGAGGTGTCCACCTCGTTATAAGAAAGAAAACGAATTAACGACGTCGCTATTAACATCTGCGCCACGAAAATAGAGCGTTACTATTAATAACAATACCCGCCTGCCTAGCTTTCTTAATAGCATTTGTAAATTAATTTTACTTGCTACCGAGTCGAAGGCAACATTTCCGGCAAGTTCACCCGGAAAATATTCCAAGCTTCTCCTCTCGTCTTGTTCTTGTTTTATCGATCACGCTTGCCGGGAAAGAATTCCGCAACGAAGAATTCCAAGACTGGACAGTTCTCCTTTTTTTTTTTCTTTGTCTGTCGCAATTTCAGTATTTCTGGAATTTGTACCGTTTTTCGCACCGCACTCTCGGCTTTTAATTTCTTTTGTATCGGTTTTTCTTTTTTTTGTATCGGATGGTAAAATAATTATATTAAAACGCGGCAGATTTCCATTGAATTTCAACTTTCTTCGTTCAATTTCCGTGGATACTTCAAATTTCTAATCCTTTTATTTCCATTGATCTCAGCTCACGTATTGGCGTCTGTTACCAATTTTCATTGACCTTCCAGCTGATACGTATTACAGTCTAATTTTCTACATATTAAATTCCCCTTCCTACAATTTCATTTCTTCCCTCTTAATATTCTGTCGCAACATCTATCTCCCCTTTTATCTCCCCTCTGTTTCTTTTTCTCCTTCTTCTCTCGTTTTCTCACCACTAATTTCCACATATACTACATTTCGTTTTCAGTTTTCATTTTTTTTTTTTCAGTCTTCTTCGGTGACTCATCTCTCTCTTCTCCAATTTACGCGAATTAAAATTTCCTTCCTGCTGATTTCACTTCGTCTTACAATAATTCTTTCAATTTTCTTGTTCGTAATTCATCTCTCTCTCTCTCTCAAAATGTTCCTCCTACGTGTTTCTTTTAATCTTCGTTTATCCTAATCCCTCTCCACGCCACATTACACATCACAATCTCCTACCTTTATTCTATTAATTTAATTCTACTTTTCCTCAGCTTTCGCTCGTCACAAACATTCACAAGCAAGAATCCTTCCTTGTCCAGAGTCTCTGCGCGTCTGTTTGCTCCCCTCCAGCTTGCACGCACCTTAACCTCCTTTCTCGTCATTTCTTCATCCTCGGCTGCTTCACCTCTCTTGGCCACGGCGCTTCTTCCACGATCTTAGCTTCGACGGCTCGTCTATTTTTCTTTTACCGGCCGACCCGGGCGGCGTTTTAATATCCCCGCGGTGTGACCGAGTATTCGGCGGATGTGAAAGAGGAAAAAGAGGAGGCGTAAGAAGAAGAAGAGGAAGGTCGACCTTGCGGCAGGCGATCTCGTTAAGCGGTAAGCGCGATAACCAATTTAGGGCCTCGGAATTTCGCCGGCGCCGCCAGAAATAGTCAGCCAACGGTGGTGTGTATAAACTATACTTAACCCCTGCTACTACTACTACGTGTCTGCTAACCAAACCAACTTATGCGCCGACACTACTCTGCCGATCATTCTACTCCACGCCTGCAGTCTCGACTGATACTGACTTTTATCAATATTCATTTTGACACCAGGCTGTTTAAATGCTAGAGATTATTATTGCTCTTATCGTGTAAACGTATTTGTTTGGGGCAGTGTTCTTCTGAATTTTTTTTTTTTTAAATATATTCTTGTTGGCTGGAAACGTCGGCTGTATGCGTGTAAACTTTTACAAATTGCTCTACTGAATTCTAAGAAACCGTTGTTAAAAGGAAGCAATATTTTTTATTTTATTTTAGTTAGTCTGCTTTATTATTGTAGCTGCAGCTCATTTTATTTCCAGTATTTTATAAAGTATTTTAGTTTCTAAATTTGTGTGAAACACTATCTTTCGGAAAGGCATTATTTTTGTACGTATAAAAGACGGTGAATCTAAAATTTGCTGCGTTGTGCAAACGTATTATATTGCGAAGGTGTACCTTAAGGAATTTATGCAAGAAGCGATACATTAAACGAATAATAGTGAAGTTTAACATGACGAAGATACTTGAACAAATGTATACTCCTACTCAAAAGTCTGGAGCATCCTCTATTTTTTTTTTTTTTTTTTTTTTTTTTTTTGAACGAAACGAACATTTCCTGGTACATTTGTCTGAGAAACAAGAGCGTTGCAGTTATAATTTTTATTTCTAAATATAATCAGTTAAAATTTCAGTGCCGTAGAGAATATAACGTCACGCGTTTATTTATTTATTTATCTGAAAAGGTTTCTGTTTCTTTTAACGCGCTCTAAATTTTTGAACGAGCGCGTATAAAATAGCGTTATCTACGACGCGTTGGTAAAAGTAGGCTTGGTAAAAGTTCCGGGAAAAGTTGCGAAAGACAAATCGTGTAAAAGTGTTTCTTCCCCCCTTCTTTTTTTTTCTTTTTTCTACTTTTTTCTGTACTACTTTCTGTTTTTTTTTCTTTTTTCTGTTCGTGTATATTTCTCTCGCTCGACGAGATTAGAGAGGAGCCTCGATCGACGCGTTTCGACCATTTTGTAACGTTCTGTTACAAACATCGGCGAAAGAAAGTTTTAAAAATAAAAAGGGAACGGTCTTTTCCATGAGAAATAAACGGATTACGACGTTTCGCGATTCATTAACGTTGAAAACGGTGAAAAGCGACGAGCACTCGAGCCGTGTACATTGACAGAACGCTTAGTCGGCGAAGGTAAATTCTTTTTATAAAATCGTTCTCCCTGCACTGGTCAGACTTTCAGAGTTTTTGAATTGTAACAAGAATTTCGACCAAACCAGCTGTTTTCGCTCGAAACTTTCTTTTTTTTCTCTTGTCGCCGAGGTTGTTCGATGAAACATTTTCTACTCGATGATTAAAAGTGTAAAATTCCCAGATTGTTCGAAGAAACATTATTTTTGGATTTTCCTTTTTAGTTCAAAACCTTAATTAATTAAAAAACAAAAAGAGAAGAGAGAATTTCTTTGAAGAAAATTGATTTTTGATAATGGAATTTTTCTTCATTGGAAATTTATTCTTGATAGTTTCGTAAGATGTATTTTTTTTGTTTGTATCCAGTTTTCGATTCTTTCCTCCCTAAGAAAGAAACGAGCTAGGCAATCCACTTTTATTCTTTACGAATTCTTTTCCAAGAAATTTCACTTTGATGCATCTGACGTAATTTCGTTTCCATTCAAGCGTCTTTCTTTTAAACTTTTACTCTTGTTTCCCTTCACTTTCGTCTCCTTCCTTTAAACACTTGGAAAATTAAAGAGAGAAGGTACTCGAAACGTTGAATCTCTTAATGACGGGCAATTAATGGAATAAGAATCCAATGAAGATACAGGAAACGGCTCTTGATAGATGAAACTTGTTTCCAAGATTGATTAGGTGTTTGAGAGCAGTGAACATTTATTTCATTTAATTTTCAAACGGTTCATCGTTGAAAGATCGTCTTCGTTTTGATCAAGTTTCAACGAGTTAAAAGAAGAATCACGTTCCCCGTATTTTACAATTTAAAATTATCTTATCTTTCAACTATTAAATCTGAAAAATTCTACATGCCCGCGTTTCGTTAGTTTTTATTTCGTTATATTTCTTTTTACGCACAGAAACGTAGGCGTGAAAAAGTAAAAAGATCAAAGAACAATCCACCTGGACTCATTTTAAACCACGAAATCTCTACTTTTGCAAATTTTTTTTACCGAATCTTTTTTTCCAAAAAATTTTTTCACATCATTTTCAATTAACATAGTCAGGAAAGTTTTTGCAAATTCAGACGTCCTTACGAACACAGAGATATCTTTTTCGTAATTAAATCTATCGTGGTCTTGAAAATGGAAGTCTTGGCCTTGAAGACATTTTGGTGTACGATTTTTTCCCCCACAAAGTTACGAGAGTTCAAAATGTCGACATTTCTCATCAGTTTCGCGAGTACTTTCTACATTCACTGCATCTTGCCGTTTCATAGTCACGATGACAAGAAAGTAACGCGATGGGACGTTTAATAGATCACGTTGTGGAACCGCGTTTTGGCAGTGATCTTTTGCGAACGTATCCGTGTCTCACCTTCGTCTCCTTTATTCGTTCGTTGGTTGGTCCTCCTTTTATTGTGTATCGCAACGTCATCGAATATCTTTAACATCGAATCGCTTTTTAATGTTGGATTTGATACATTCGTGTAAACATTCGAAAGTGAAGAAATGACAGAACGATGAATGATGAATTATAGAAAGTATTCCAAAGTAACAATGTTTAATAATATTTAATATTTAGCAAATTTTTATAATGTTTAGCAAACGAAACAAATCTTTGCTCGTTATTGACAAATATTCACAAATTCTTTTTAAAATATCAATCAATATTCTTTGGAATAAAGTAGAACAGATTTTTTTTTTCATTAAAGATAGAAGAGAAATATTGTAAAAAGCACTGTACTTTCGATATTTTGTGTATTTTTTTTTTTTTTGTATTATAACTACTATCTGCAATTTTGCAATTTTCGGAAATTTGCTGAAAATTGAAAACTCGAAGGTGTCAGTCGTTTTACGTTATTGTATTTTCAAGAATTTTCCATTTTAAGTTCATTATTTTTCACGTAAGTTGAGACAGCATTGTCGAACAGCAGAGTTAGAAGACGTACGACGATAGATCGCTCTCGTGCGTTTTTTCTGAAATCGTTAAACCACAGTACCGTGCGATTATAAATTATTGGACATCGTTGTCCTCGGGCGAGTGAAATCGGTCGATGATATATGAACTCGAAATTGACGAGGAGTGAATTCATTATACCGGAGGTAACGAGCAACCTTCGTGAATGTACAAATACATTGCATCTGTGCCATATAAATTGCATTTTTTCACATCACTGAATTATTTATAGTAATTAACACGTAATCAATTGGAGATTACACATTTTGCTCGGTTGAATTAATTATCGTTACTTTACTTGGAATAAATTATTAATAAAATAGAGAGTTTCAGTGTCGAAGAAAAATAATTCTTAAAAATTGATAAGGACTGGAAGTAAAAGTGTTTAGAGAAATTGTTATTCTGTGTAGCTTGTGAATTTTTATGAAGACCCCATTTTCACCGTCACTTCGTTACAGCTTATTTTCCTCGATCATATATTCAATATTCTGTGTAATATTGTAACGAAAAGGACGGAATTTTATATTGCAAAAATTTCTCCTCGTGGTTTTTCATAAGAATCAAAATTCAAAGTTGACTGGGATATAAAATTCTTTCGTGTAGAACGTAGTGAACTCCATTAATTTAATTTCTTTTGATGCCGTATTAATTAAGAGGTTTATCGTAAGAACGAAAATTATATTTAAAGAAATTAGTCCGTCTAGGTGACAGGAAATTTAATAATTTTCAATCCTCTATTGAACAAGATTCGTTAAACGAGAAACAGAAAACTTTGACAGAGGATATTACGTACAGTACTTTCTTTCGTCGTAACTTTTAATCACAGTTATTCTCGGTTTCTTTCCGCCTTTTCTCCATTCAGCGAAACATTACCACGGTTTTATAAATTGCGATATCCTTCTCTTCTGTTCCCCGCGCGTGTCAGAAAATAATTATTTAACTCGATTCAAAGAGAAGCGGAAATTCCAGAAAAATTTCACTCCAACGCGAAATTCTACATTTCTGAAAATCTCAAAGGGCAGCGTTCATTTCAAAGAGGCACGTGTCTAACAAAAGGCGTAAATTCCGAAGTTATTTATTTGAAAAGATTTTTATTTTATAAAACGCGAGTTTTATTTAATTCCATAACAGTCTAGTTTTCCGTAATAATCGAACATAGTACGTTTAACGTCATTTTACGGAGCGAAATAATTCGTATCATGTTTTTATTACTTTCGCGAACATTTTCCTCCGTTTTCATTACAGCAGGGAATATCATTCGACGTATAATTGGCAATATTTAATATATCCGATATTACAGTTTCAAATTTCAGATAAAAATTTTCATTCTTTCAGTCGTCATTTCGATTTATCTCACTTTGAAAGATTAAAAAATTCTACGGGAGAATTGTTTAGACGTATGATCGTTGCATCGGATATATAATTAAGAAGTTTGGAAACTTGGAACTTTACATCGTTGATTTCCGCAGTGGTTTGCGTACGTGTTGCAAACGATTATGCAAAATTTAACAACAACTGCAATTTGTCATACGCGATTGCCGCGACGTAATTGTTTTGCGACGATTAATATCCTGAACGGCCTGACGTTTTGTCAACGTAAATCTACGCTGTCGCGTGGAAAAATGGGCACTTGGAATGTCTAACTTTAATTGCAGGGAAAGTGTACATGGGCGGGCACCAGTGGAAGACGTGTCACCCTGCAAGATACTTCGTTGAGGTCACTGTCGGAAATTGAGAGGAAAGTGCTGTGCAAGGTGGCTGTCGCGAAACTCCAGGCCCTCAACTTGGGTGTTCACATCAGGCCGCCGAGTGGTAAGTATTTCAATCTCAAAAATCTAGAGTTCGCGAGTCTTGGAACTTGAGGATTTGGAAATATCGAGGCCTGAATGTTTCGAAATCCAAACATTTGAGAATATTTGGAAATCTGGAAATTCGCTGGTTAAAAATTTGAAAGTTTCGATATTTGAGCGATTGGAAATTGCATGGTTCGAATATTTGTATAATTAAAAATTTTGTAGTTTAGACACTTATATATTGGGAAATTTGGAAATTTGGAAATTTGAATATTTGGAAATGTGGAAATTTGGAAGTCTGGCCGTTTAAATAGTAGGAAATTTGAAAGTTTCGATATTTGAGCGATTGAAAATTGCAAAGATTAAATATTTGTATATTTAAAGATTTTGTAATTTAGATACTTATGTGTTCTGAGATTTGGAGCGTTTAAATATTAGAAAATTTGAAAGTTTCAATATTTGAGTGATAGAAAATTGCAAAGTTTCAATATTTGTATATTTAAGAATTTTGTAGTTTAGATACCTATATATTCAGAAATTTGGAAGTTTGAATATTTGGAAATTTGAAAGTTTGAGCATTTAAATATTAGAAAATTTGAAAGTTTCGATATTTGAGTAATTGAAAATTGCAAAGTTTCAATATTTGTTCGATATTTGTAGATTTTAATGTTTGAATATCTATAAATTCGGGAATTCGATTGTTCGATTATTTTAATATTTGAAAACTTGGGGATTTAGATGTTTCGTAAGGCCTAAATATTTCAGCGTCTCGATATTGACGATATTTTATTTGGAAATTTAACACGCTCAGGAATTTGAAAATTGGAAAGTCCGGGAATTCGAACATTTGTTATTCGAAGCGTACAGATACAAGATTACCCTGCTCCTCGAGTTTAAAACAAGATCGCGATTGTTTTTCCTCAGTTTCGTAATATCGCGATAAAAAAGAAAGCAAAGGAATCACGTGGGAGCTCGAATGATTAGTGTTATTTTTTTCATTTCTTTTTTTTTTCTCTTTCTCGAGAAAATTGGTATCTTAACTCAGTGTTGGAACGGAATCTCGGCTGCCTTCTAAGTGATTGACATGTTTACGAACATAGAGTGTAACTTCAACGTCAAAGTATCCTCTTTCTCAAGGAATCACGTGTACACTCACTCTAAATTTACCCGATATCGTTTATGATGCTCTTAAGGAATCTTTAACAACTTTTTATTACTAGTTTGCCGTGGATTGCTCGTATGTGCATACATACTCGTGTATACTTACAGAATAGAGTATACTCTGTCGTTTAATACATCAAACAGATACAGAATACTCATCGTGATTGTTAAGTTGATGAGCTATTGTATCGAAAATATAACACGTAGTGTTATTTAAAATTTAATATTTATAATATTCGAAGTCTTAATACTAACAGCGTAGAGTTCTATTTAAACGAAATTATTTCGAAATTCTTAAGTTTTTAAGCTATTGTTTCGCATAAATTACGTTCAAATTATTAAAAAATTTCTGACATTTGATCTTGCATTGAGTAAAATTTGGTAGACTGAAAGAAAGTTGCTTTTAATTACCTCTTTTTTACATGAAAAGAACTTTAAAGATTTGTCAAGCAACGTTGATAATTTTATATTATTGTTCTATATTATATTATTTTTTTACTGTCATATTATATTATTTTATTTATATTATTTTATGTTATTATATTAGCAAGACACGAGTATTCGTTGTTAAAAATTTTATTAATTACCCAGAGACGAAATGAAATGTATGGCACAAGAAAAAAGTCGTTCAAGAGATACTCTGCTGCACTTGTTTCGCAATATGGTAAACTAATTTTTTTTTTTGCGGCACGCACTCCGGTGTGGTCATTGACATTACTCAACAATCAAGAAGGGATCGCGTTTCATCGAGTTCCATTTCCTCGTGTCCGTTCTACGTTTCTTTGTTCTACTTCCGTATTCAGGCGGAAGTGAATCAACGAAGCTACACAACACGCAGGGGCTATAAGAGTTTCTCCTTTGTACTTACGCTTACATGAAAATTCAATGTTTTAACAATGGAGGGAACATTTTCTTTTCTTTTTTTTTTTTTTTATCGTTGTTTCATTCTTCATTTCCCTTTTCTTCTTCAGAGTCACTTGGCAGCAGTTCCGTGGTCACGAAGCCCAAAAGGAGAGCACCTTTGCTCAAGAGGAAAGCTCTCACCACGGGTTTCTTCGACAATAAAGGAAAAGAGGATAAGGAGAAAGGTAAGTGGCGGACTTAAAAATTTGCTGACCCGTTGAAGATATAACAAATTTATCACGTTTATAAATATTTTCATAAATACTTTAACTTCTTCTCTCTAAGTGAGATAACAAAGAGGTATTGAATTGAATCTGTGAAATTTTCTTGCTTTGTTTAAATAGTCTAACTTTGTTAAATTATTAAAAAATAGAGTTAGACGCAGCGTTGGTCCTCAGTTCGTTAATCGTGTGATTTTGCTTGAGTACATTTGTCCAAATCTTGACAAAAAATCGTCCGAGGAACCTGAATGTCTCAAACTACGTCGTACTAATTTCATTCGTAACAGCTTTTTAAAATTTCGACGTCAAAACACTAATTTTATTCGTAACAGCTTTTTAAAATTTCGAAATTTAAAATCGGATATAAACTTACATTCGGCGCTTATGGCAACTCCAAAGTACCCAAAGTTTCTGTCTCACAATGTAGAAACAATGTGGAGACAATATAGATATAGTTTGCCACAAAGTTTCACGACGAAGGGTACAACGTATCCATTATGAGAATTTATGTTCGAGCTTCTGTTTAAATATAGCCCTCCATTGTGACGAGAAACAGATATTCTTTATTGCAGCTGGTTGAAACAAAAATGAGTAGAAAACACAGCCATCGCCGTGGTGTGTTGAGATTAAACGTGTAATTCAATGAGAGTGTCTTTAATTTCGAGAAAATTGATGCTGGAAGATTTAAAAATTGCTGACAAAATATCCTCTGAACGAATATCGTGGTATCGTTTTCTTTTCTACGTTTATATTTATTTAGAAGAAACAACGATGCACTTGCACGATTTTCCCATTAAACCTGTCAAGTGCATCGAGAAAATTAAATTTCGCGATTGTCGATGCTTCTCCGAAGAAAATATCTCGCGACGAAAACAGAGTTTTTTTGCGATAGCGATTCGCTCGTCGGTAGAGTCAATAATTAAACATAAGCGGTGAATTAAATGCGCAGTTTAATGTGCGGAAAGCGGCACAGTTAACGATCAGAGATTTATGGTGCGTTTATTTGTTTGGAGAATAACTAGTTCAGCTATTTTCAGGTGTGATTCTGTTTGCGATAATTCGCTTAGGTAGCGCTTCTATCATTTTATACGTTTACGACACCTCTGCGTGTACATGTTTTGATCGAGCCTAAGCCCAAGCAAAGACAAATATTATCCTTTGGACAAATTTCGGCTGTCTCCTCGTTTCGAATTCCTTACGCTGACAATTGCGTAATTTTGCCACCGTCTTCTTGGAGATTGAATCGGAATCTCTCCTGTATGGATTTTGCTAAAAATGAATCGCGTCTCGTCTGTTTGTTTTCTTTATGCGGAGCATGTTAAATTTTTCCAGAGGCTATTTCGTTTCGAAAATTGAACGGAATTTCTCTTATGAATTATACAACAGATGCTCTACTTTTCTTTCATACTTTCCGCGAGAAACTGCAAATCCTTTCTTTCAGAAAGAAATTATCCTTATTTTCCCACTTTCGGAAGAAGTTGTTTCTTATTTTTCTTTCTGGTTAATTAGTCCTTTGAAGTTAAAAAGGTTCTACTTTGGAAACTAATCCGCTGGGTAATAGGAATTTACTACGAATTTTTAAAAGTTGATAACTTATTAATTCACTTGCAATACCGCTCCAGGATAAACTTCCCTTACTATTTCTATAACATTTCTATAACATTTATTATTAAACGTGATATTGATTTAAATCTCGTTGGAAATTTGCAATGTGAATGTACGTTTCGAATATTAAACTTGACAATAAAAAATACGAAAATACTAAATAAGTATCTGCGAATGTGTTATCGTGAATTGTCGAAACGAACTCGTATTCCAATTGCCTGATGATTCTCCGTATACTTTTCGATCTTTCGGGGAAAATCTACTGGAAAGGGAAGTTTCAATCGTTTGTCTATGTGCGAGCAACAGCAAATCCTTTCTTTCAGAAAGAAATTATCCTTATTTTCTCTCTTTCGGAAGAAGTTGTTTTTTTATTTTTCTCTCTGGTTAATTAGTCCTTTGAAATTAAAAAGTTCTACCTTGGGAACTAATCCGCCGAGTGATAGGAATTTACTACGAATTTTTAAAAGTTGATAACTTATTAATTTACCTGCGATACTGCTCCAAGACAACTTCCCTTACTATTTCTATAACATTTCCATATTAAACGTGATATTGATTTAAATCTCGTTGGAAATTTGCAATGTGAATGTACGTTTCGAATATTAAGCTTGACAATAAAATACGAAAATACTAAATAAGTATGTGCGAATGTGTTATCGTATCGAAACGAACTCGTATTCCAATTGCCTGATGATTCTTCGTATACTTTTCGATCTTTCGGGGAAAATCTACTGAAAAGGGAAGTTTCAATCGTTTGTCTATGTGCGAGCAACAGCAAATCCTTTCTTTCAGAAAGAAATTATCCTTATTTTCTCTCTTTCGGAAGAAGTTGTTTTTTATTTTTCTCTCTGGTTAATTAGTCCTTTGAAATTAAAAAGTTCTACCTTAGGAACTAATCCGCCGAGTGATAGGAATTTACTACGAATTTTTAAAAGTTGATAACTTATTAATTTACCTGCGATACTGCTCCAAGACAACTTCCCTTACTATTTCTATAACATTTCCATATTAAACGTGATATTGATTTAAATCTCGTTGGAAATTTGTAATGTGAATGTACGTTTCGAATATTGAACTTGACAATAAAATACGAAAATACTAAATAAGTATCTGCGAATGTGTTATCGTGAATTGTCGAAACGAACTCGTATTCCAATTGCCTGATGATTCTCCGTATACTTTTCGATCTTTCGGGGAAAATCTACTGGAAAGGGAAGTTTCAATCGTTTATCTATGTGCGAGCAACAGCAGGCAGCGGCACTAACGTCGGCCAGCCTGGTATGAGACACAATTTCGCCAGTTAAAATTAGCCACGGGGTGCTTGGTGGCGGTGCATATTTCCGCATATACCGGGTTTATTTGCGGCGCGCACCGGGTACGTGTGCCGTGGGGACACCGGACGTTAAACGGGAACCGGAATGGCCCTTGCACGGGGTCACGTGTTTCGTAGTTACCTCTTTCAGCGATCCTTCCTTCGCGAATTGTGTTCGCGAAACACGTGCTGCTACCGTGCTGTTACTTCGTTCCGTTAAAGTTTTACGAGCGAATCTTCTTATTTTACTTTCCTTTCTGTAGTTTCTCTTTCCTTCTGAAATAATAGAACAAGAAGTCACGAGTGTTGTGAAGTCACTACGTTCTGTTCTAGTCGTAAACTGCTTGGTGCTTTATCAGTTATTTCTTTCGCAGTGGATAAATAGTGTTGTCAAGTTTTATTAAAAAATTAATTGAAGACCGCGACAGGTTGTAGTAGATAATCACAGTCGATCAGACTCCGAGATGGAAAAAAATCTATCTCGAATTATTTCTTTCATTTCCCTGCGCGATCTAATTCCACAGCCTTGCATCGCCACCATGAAATCATACCCGTGATCATAAATCTCCGTGCCAAGATTATTTCCATAAGCAGTGAAACGAAAATAATTTGCGTGGAACAGTGAACGTAAGATCACCGAAAAATAATCAAATCAACCAACGGGAGAATTTCAACGATTCTGTCGAATATAAAAAGAAGCAAAAAAAAAAAAAAAAAAAAAAAAAAAAAAAAAAAAAAAAAAAAAAAAAAAAAAAAAATGAAAGAAAAGAATAGGAAAGAAAGACGAGAGGAGGAGAGAGAAGTGGAGAAAGTGAAACGAAGAACGTAGGAAAGTGTCGCGGATGAATTTTGAGAGTTCCAGGAAAAGGCTCGTCCATTGTCGTCTGTGCTGAAAGTGGTCGATGTTTCACGAAGAGGGAAAGAGAGTAAGACAGCTCGTTTGAAGAGTCTGGGATGGCCCAGATTGTGGTCTATAATCGGAACGGTATAGAGACACGGTTTGTTGCCTTTCGGCTTTTAGTTGGCTTCGGGACTACGCCGTGGGTGAAAGGTGGAGGAGAGGGACGCGAAACTCTGACATATTCGATCATATGAGGGGACGTCACTTAAATGACGTCCCCTGTTTTAGAGCACTGCCACGTTCGAGACACGTGAGCCACGCACACGTGTCTTCCACACGAGGGTGAGTCGAGACTTCCTTCGGATTTCGATCCGGAGAACAGTTTTCACAGCGATTTCAATCGAAATCGAAGCGTTACGCTGCGAGCTTGCGTATATAATATTTTTCAATTTTAAATTTATTTATTTTACGATCGTTTTTCTGACCGAGCTCTTTACGTTTTATCTTCGTTTTCTTCGAGTGGCATCTCTATCTTATTTCGCTGAAACTGCAATACTACTACTATTAATAATAATAATATTCAATATAAATAAGAAGATCGAATTTTCTAATTTCCTCCTCTGACTTGTATTATTGCTCGAAGATTCCCAAGCCTGTTTACAACAAACGAGCGAAATTCAATTTTCAATGAAATTTTCTTCTCGATTTTCAGTCCCACGGCAACGTTTCCATTTCGAAGTAATATAATCCCAAGAGCAAGAATGCTCGAGAAGGTCTCACTCGAAAGAACGTTATTCGTGCGTGTGTTCGTTTGGCAAGCAATGCAGAAGCGGTGGCAAGCAATTAAGAAGTAATAGGATGAAATTCGAAAGGTGGCACGCCAGTGTTTCTGCGAACTTAGCCGAGTAAGCGGCTTAGCATCGAAAATAAAGTAGTCGAAGCATTCACGGCCAGACGTGAATATTATCAAACGTTGAAGAAACTGACCAGGTGACCGCGCGAGTTTTCAGGAATTTTCTTTCTTTGCTTAATGTCGTCGCGCGCGTACGAATATTCCTCGCCGATCTCGCAACCGACGTTCCCAAAGCGTAAAACGTGGAAAAAAGGCGCAACGCTCTAAACTGCAATATCCGGCAAAAATACACAGATCGATTTTCACGACCAGTTACGTTCGTTTATAGGTTACTCAAGTATAAAAGAACCGTAGCGTGTAAAAAGCCACTACTATTTCCAGTAGCCCCGCGTGGCAAGCGTTAAAACACAATTTCCTATGAATTGCACAAACAGTTCCTCGCACGAGTAAATAAGCCATGTTTACACGAATGGGACCAGCAGCTGACCACTCGTACGTCAGACGAAATCTCCTTTTTGGCCGGCGGATCGAAGCGATCCGAAATTAAACGAAAAGAAGCCAGAGAAAAGGCAGTGAAATCTAATTTCTCACTCGTTTCTTTCTTTCTTTTTTTTTTTTTTCTTTAGTTAAAGTTCGACACTCGCGTTGACTTGAACTAAATGCCACGACACTCACTGGTAATAGGTTTCCAGAACGTTTGAAACAAGACGAGTAAATGTATTTTTAAATAACACTGCGAAATGAAAAAGTTTAACGTAAGATCCGACAAAGTGTAAATATTAAAATTTCACGAAACGTGAATGTCAAATAAAAATATTGGAACGTGGAAGTTTCACGTCGACGATTCACGAATGTACGTCATTAATAGTCCGTTCTGTTTTCGTCAATATATTCGTTTATTTCTCCGAACACCGGCGCCGTTGATTTCCTGTATAACGAAGAGAGAGAGTTATTTCACGATTAAAACGATCCATGGTATTCTTTCGTACTTTATTTCAGATTCGCCGGGAGGCCTGGTATTTGGTATACCGCTGTCACAGTGTTTGGAGAACGATAGGATCGCTAGAATCGCCGCTGGTGAGGTCTCGGACGTTGGTTGCCTGTCGAGGAGCAGCAGACACGGTAGCAGAACGAGTTTTACGAGCCTCATCGAACCTACTGTCGCGGCTAAGACCGACGAGGTAAGTGAAATTGTCGATCATTTCCTCTCGTTATCACGACACGTCAACGAACGAATATGTTGCTTTGGAGGATTTATTTAATCTTTTCATCGGTGTCACACACGTCACTAAGAAGATCACTGGAGCTTATTCAAGATTCGAAATTTTCTTTGATCTCATTAGCTTTAAAACAGCTTCAAAGAAAATAGAAAGCAGTAATAATTCTTTTGAATTAATGCGTTATATACGTCGCTAATTTATTTGATCAAATTTTCTTTCATTTGATGAACTTATCACAGCTTTCGCAACAATTCGTAATAAAATAGAACATATCACATACGTCATCAAGTGCGTGAAATTTGCTCGATTAAACTTTCCTTCGGTTTAACTAACTCGTCACAGCTTTCAGGACAATTCTGAAGGAAATAGAAAATTCCTTTGAACAATGTGTTACGTGTATCATCGAGCGCGTGAAATTTCACGACAGTTATAAATAAGATAGAGTCAATAATACGCTCTAACGATGCCTGCTCGGTGCCTAAAACAATCGTCTTTCTCTTCTCTAAAATATATTCTTTTCCACGTTTAATCGAGAGCTTCGTATCCGCAGTAGCGCAGTACCGTATGTGGTCAGCCAACCGTGTCCACCGCTAATTTTTAAACTCTCTCCTCCAATTTTTCTGCCGGACAAATTTCTTTTGGCAATCGAGATGTTGAAGAAGGTTTACGCAGCAATGCGAAGGACAGATGTGGCGGAATATTTGCGAAAGGGAATGGTCCACGTGGATGTGTGATATTTTATCGCGGGACAATGTGCCGCGTTTACTTTGGCAGATTTGGTCGTCTCGTACAAGTCGAAATTACGTGCGCGCGATAGCATGGCCAACGCGAACTCTTACACTCAGGAATTTTACTCGATTCTCCCGATGATCGCTCGGCTTGAAGAGGAGGAGAGCACGCCTACGCGCCACGGATGGAAATCCGAGTCACCTGTTTTAGATTGACGTGGACTAATCTTCACGCATTCTCAACACACGTATCCGAATAGAAATTTCAGTGTCTCTCAATGCGAAAATATGGCCGTCGCAAAAATAGACGCGACGCGCGAATAACTTCGTTTCTATTTTCTAATCCTTCCTTCTCCTACTTTTCTCTCTCTCTCTCTCTCTCTGTCTACGCGAAGTATCTCGAAGTGGATGGCTCGATAGATCGTCTGACAAACTAATTTATTTCGGGGCGAAATTATATGTAAAATATCCATGGAAGTTTCATTGATCTCTATGAATATGCAAATCGTTGAACTGTGACCTGCTGTAATGTTGTTGTGAAAATTGTAAATGAAAATTCGATTCTTGGTGGAGTGAAAACATGAAAAATATCACAAATATATTATTCATGAGTCGTACATATTATTTTATTTATTATTGTTTATTATCAGTAGCGAATTATTATTTTATTTTTACATTATTATTGTTACAGTATATATATTCACATTTGTAAACTCCTTAATTCTTATTTCAGTCGTGTTAATAAATCGCTTGTGTTCCTTTTTCCTTCGGTTCTAGCTATTTCGTCTCTTTTACTTTTTGAATTTGCTGTTGAATACCACGCAGAGACGTGCGAACTTTATGTCAGTATCTCTGATATGATATGAAAATCGAGATTTCAATAGTTCTTCAGAAAAGTGGAGATATTTCTGTTCATGTCGCAATATTAGAAACTCGAACTTTTTGTTAGAATTGTTTGCAATATCAGTAGGAATGTGAGACGATATAATGAAATGATGAATTCAGAATAAATAATTAGAAATGATAATTTCTCGTTCGCTAACAGGCACGAAAATATATACTTTCAATTTTTAATCAATACGTCGAAAATGACAAGAATTTAGATTTAATCACGTATTTCATGTCACGAAGGTATTCCACAAGGATGCAAAATATTCAAAACGGTGTCGTGATATTTAGTAGATGAAACAAATTTTTATTTAGATGCTCATAAAAATGCAAAATTGCGTAAACATCCAGTTACAATTTCATCCTCCGTCGCGAATGGATTTCCATAAATTAAAAACTACAATTTCCTACCCAAATTTTTCGCGAAGATAAACCACACGATACTATTTTACGAGAAATGACCTCCACCAGCATCATCCAACGATCAAATACAGCACGTAAAATGTTACACACTATAAAAGAGATAAAGCTTAGTCATTCTCTAGAAATATTCGTACCAACATCCAATAGTAGCAGCGTGTTTTACAAAATATTTCTTACGTTATTACGTCTCATGAAAAAATAACAGAACTGCAAAATGCTTAGAAAAAAGAATTAAAGATCAATCCGACTCCGGAGATGTCCCCGTGAAAATCCGATGTTCAGTTGTCTTTTGATAATATGCATAAAAATACAGATGCATCGATATCGGAATCAAGGTGCAGCTGGGTGTATCAGAAACGTAGCGACGTAGTGCATACATACATACACACGTAGCGTTTCATATGTAACGTATGTATATCTTGATTGCGTCACGATAGTCGGACGATACGGTGCTTTATCAAAACGAGTGAACGCGTCGAGGAGGGAAGAGGCTCGAGGAAGGAGCGTCGCGTGACGAATATCGTGGATACGATCATAAACGTCGTCATCGATTACGTCAGTGTCCACGGGTCACGACGAGGGCGTTTATCGATGGCAACTTTGCGAGTCAGGGGACGAGACGTTCGAACGACGAGCGGCAAGTGGTTATTTTTTGATGGATACGTCAGAACGACGACGACGACGACGACGACGACGATGCCGATTTACAGCCGTTTATTCTATATTCCGTGGAAGTGCACAACGGCCGAGACGGACGAGGGAACGCGCCCCGTTGCCAAATTCTCTTACCGGATTTAAACTAACAGTTTTCGTCCAATTAAATGCCAATGGGCGACCCTGTCGCCCGTTATCCTTCAGCGTTTCTCCATCGAAACGATCGTTTCTCGTTCGAAGCGATTGCACGAGATTTGGAAACTGAGGGGAGAGAGACGTTAGCTTGAGCGGAACAGATAATCAGACGAATATTCATAATTATTATTAGACAGAACTTGCACGTTAGATGGAAAATTCGTTTAAGAATATTGTTTAAGAATATAATACTATGCTTTGCGTGGAATTCTTTTCAATAAACGACTCTTTCTTTTTAATTTCTTCGACATCGTAGTTTTATATTGAAAGCAACTTGAAGAAACATACGCTTTTAATTGCTATTGTAGTTTCTATTTCTCAAATTCGAGGACTCTTTCGATCCCATCAACATGGTCGACTGTTGAAATATTTTTGGCAAAAAGTACTCGATAATTTTGAAGCCAGTGAACAACAACTGTTTGTCTTGTAACAATAACAATAATATGGTGATAATAATGTCGTACAATTATAGCGCAATAACAGCACACGTATGTAATGAGATAAAAATTTGAAAAAAAGGCGACGGACATGTTTGCGTAACTTTCAACAAGTCACGTAGCGCCACGAAAAGTTAATACATTGTCAGCAATGAGAAAAAAAATTTTCTCCACGTTTATCCATCCCGCCGCCTCCTCGATTCTATTTTTATTGGAAAAAAGCTATCGCCGTCGCGGCCGGAAGTAAATGTTTTGATTTGAGAAGCACCGGCGCCACCTGGTCGATAATCACGAATCTTCTTCTTCTTCTCTTCATTTTTCTCTTTCGTTTTCTCTTTCTTTTTTTTTTCTTGTTACGTTCTCCATGCAAAGTATTCGAACGTTCAGGCGTTATTTTAAGAAAGTCGAGGATTCGAGCCGCGCCTCTCGATTTACACGATCCGATCTAATTTCCGACCTAAGTTTACGTTTTTGCGTATTGATTTTTCGGCTTGATGGCGGCATACGATTTGTTCACGTTGGAGAATTTATTTCAGCCGGGCGCACCTTTTGTTCTAACACCTGTGACGTTCATCACCTGTTCCTCGCTTTTACATCAATTTGTCAATCGTCGCGTCGATTTAACGGCAGTAGTTCGTAGAAGTTAACAACTAACTACTTAAAAAATTATCGTAAAGATACTTTCCTATTTCGTAGGGAAAATATAATATCGTTATACGTAATTTTTTAAGCGGCTAATTGTCAACTTCTAAGATGTAACAAATAGTTATTCCAATTATTGGGAAACAGAATGTTTCGAATAATGAATTTGGTATTTTAATACCAAGATATCAGAGGTGATTAAAGTTAAATTTATAAATTTCCATAGTCTTGAGTGTTAGATGGTCAAAATGGATAGTTTCTATTTTCTCGCAGAAATTTTATAAAGCAATAGTTTGCATTTCTGAGTGAATGAACATATACATGTATAAATATAATTCTTATCGTTTCGTTTTATATTTTAATAGCCAACTTTACTGTTAGTCATAATTGATTTTCTAATAAAGAAAGAGAAACGTAATTATGAAAAGCACGATTTATCAATATCTATTAGTACTATAAAACGATTATAAAGCGATTCATGTGGAAAGATGTAGGATATTTAAAAAAATAAAAAAAAAAAAAAAAAACAATGATAAAACGTATCGAATGATCAACACCAACTTGCTTTCTATTTCGCTGGCATAATATACTAAAATTTAACGTGTTAACTCGTTCTTTTCTCTGGCAAATTCTTACGTGAATGTGTACCAAGTAACTCGATTTATTCTTCGCGGGAAAGTTGGAACAGTTTGTAAATAATTGAGAGTCCCTTACGAACTCGTGACGCACTTGCCTCGTGGGCGGAATTTTTCCAACATGGAGAGGAATTCCGCCGCTTACGAGTCAGAAACTAAATCTACCACGCAAATGTATCCTTTTTTCCCGATTGATACGATAGTTGTTGCAACAATGCACGCATATTTCTCGATGGAAACGGGAAAACTTCTAAAAGGTTTAATTTCACTGCAAGTATAACATTTCGATATTAACCTTTGAAAGCAAATCGTTGTTGAACTTTCGTCCTACGTGAGTCATATTTTATTATTATCACTCAGTAATGATTTTTTCCAATTTTATTATGTTATTATGTATTAAACAGCACTCGTGTCGAAATGCGATCGTTTGATTCTTTATTAAATTTTAAAGTGAGAAACACTCTATCAAGATGTCATGATCTCCTTTGAAGAATTCCTTTTAAGATGAATTTTCAGACAATTCAGAGTGAAATGCTTCAGCTTCGTTTGAAAATAGATAATCGATACAGAGGAACCTGATTCACGCATTGCGGGAACAGCGTTGATTTATTGTGGCGCCACCCTCGACTTCCGGTTATTCAATCGAATATATCAGACTCTCCATTCGGTTTGTCGATACGTTTCATTTTATAATTTCACACGCCACTGTGACGTTTGATTTCTTACCAATTATTTATCTCAATTTTACTCTGTCTGTATCGAATTTTCTTTTACCATTGCTTTATGGCGCGAAAATCCATCACCTTCTTCAGAGTATATTCCTTTTGAATCTTCCTTTTAAACACAGAGCGCGATCATGATAAACCATATCAAATTAATGATTAATTTCTTACTTATACCCGAGCTAGAATTGAAGTTGTGAAAAGTGAAGAGATATATACCTAAGTGACGTTAGTTTAGAACTTTAGTAGAATATAATCTAAAATATAAAATGCAACATACATAGATGTATTACATCTCATTATACGATCCATGATTAAAACACATGTCATTTATAATACAGAAATTAAAGTTAAACAAAGAATAGAAAAAACATCTAGACTCAAACTAGTATTAGTTTGTTCACATAATGTTAAAAGTCCATAAAATCTCTCCGAAAAAATTTCCAAGATCAAAGAGATTCTTTCATCAAAGAACAAACGTAAAATCTCTCTAAAATAAAGTTTCGAGAAGGATATGAAAGCCCGAAAAAAAAAAAAACTGGATGTTCAAACTAACGAACAACGTTAGCGAATCGATACAATTTTTTTTTTCGCTTGATTTTGCATTTGCACGAAACGTCAGAGTTATGGAGCACGTGCGTATTATTGATAACACTTCTGTGGCTGGGACGTTTGGCCGATGACTCGATGAAAATACCACGTGCTTAAATAACCCCGATTGATCGGTTTAAAGCGATTCCGGAACGTACGATGTAGCGTTGCACTTCCCTCGTCGACGTCACGTGTATCCCGAGCCGGGTGACGTCACTGATTCGACGACACGAATAGAACCGAGATCAGAGAGCGATAATTTTAGCCACGGGATTAATTAAGATCCCTAAATTTTGCAAGATTTCCTGTCAAACCAGACGGACGAACACGACGATTGAGGAACGCTGAACGCGTACATCGATCTTACGCAACTGTAATCGAATTGATATTTTAGAGAAATGTTCTTCTTTCTTTTTTTTTTTTCTTTTTTTAATCGAAGCGATCTATAAGTAGACCGAGAGATAGACAGAGGGTTTATTTGACCTGTTGGATGTTATGGCTACACCGTGTGTGGATTTTTATGAATTTACGACTGCGCACAATAAGCAGGAAATATAGAAAATAAATTTCAGGTAAAGTGTAATAGCTTTCAGTAGGTCAGGACAAGCCTTCAATTAAAATTGCCATCCGTTCGATGCGAATTTTTGAAAACTGTAATTATTATGGTATTGTAATACCATACACAATTATTTAAAAATGTAATGAAACCTCGATAGAAAATTAATTCATCGACGCCTGTTTCCGATATGTCAATACACAATTTACGCGATATATTTTCATTATCTAAATAATCGATAATATAACATTTCAATGTATAACGATATAATGTATCGATCATATTTTCATTCTAAAGTAATCGATAATTTGTTACAGGTAAATAATTTACTTATCGTCTTATTCTACGACGCGAAAAATTTTCCCATCGATTTCCCTTTTCCGCGAGACAATCCCTTTCCTTCTTTCGCCTTCTCCATTTCGCGTCCCATAAAAACTCTCTCGAAATTCTTCGCGTTCTTGAGGAGATGGATCGCGCGCCGGTGACGCAACGAGGATTGAGAGAAATGAAATTGTTTCAGGGTGGCTCGTGCGAGTCGTTGTCGTCGAAAGGCGGAGCTCTAACCGGAAGCGACTCCGGGGTGCTCGAGCTGAGCGACAGCGGCGGAGGAGGCCCTCCAGGAGAATGGGACGCGGTTCCCGGCGTAGTCAGACAATGTATCAGGCATCTAGAAAATACGGGCCTTCGGACGCTCGGTGTCTTCCGGGTGTCGCCTTCCAAGAAACGAGTGAGACAGGTGAATACTCCACGACGTCAGATATTCTTATTTTCATTTACTTTAACGCATTGCTCCTCGAAGCTATTCATTCGACGACGAAGCCATTCATTCAAATCATTTATAGAGGGAGAATAATCGTGCGATTATAATCGTACATTACGAGATCGTTTCGATGAAATTCCTGCGATCGTAAGATTATACGAAGATTAACGTGACGAAAAACGTTTCTTTTTTTTTTTTTCCTCAGTTACGAGAAGACTTTGATTGTGGTCGTGAGACAAAGATCGGACCCGATCAGTGCCCTCACGACGTAGCGACCCTCCTCAAGGAGTTTTTTCGAGATCTCCCGGACCCTTTGCTCTGCAGAGATCTCTACCAAGCCTTCGTCCATACACAGAGTAAGAGAACAAATATGTTTCCTTCGAACGACCCTTTGAGAAATTCTGTCTTATCTGCGAAAGATAAATTTCACAAATCTTTCTTACCTTCGTTATTCTTAGTTTCATACGTGGACCTTCGTACTTAGTTTTATAAACGAATCTTTTGGAATTCGATAAAATCTTCAGATGAAATATTCACGTCAATGATCATCAATCTATTCGAGCATGAAAATAATTTTTCGGACAAAATCTTCACTATGAAACATGGAACATATATAACGTGCCGAAATGTTACAACACAGATATTTATCTGATTGGCAAAATTACTTTTATGAAGATGAAAACTACAAGAAAAAAATGAAAAAGAAGAAGAAAGAATTAGAGAATCACCTCGTCTAGTTAAATAATAATAATAATTCAATTTGATTAAATATTTTACAACAACAGCACGATTTTAATTAAATACCTACTTTTGTACATTTCTGCGCCCTCGAAATTTGTATACGTTGAAAAATTTTCAATCCATTGTAGAAAGGAGTCAAAGTAAAAGTACGTTTAATTCATCTCTCGTTCGTCGATGCATTTTCCTTTCACTACATTGACGTGCGAGATTGCGTACGCGCGCTAAGAGAGATTCTCGTACCCCGCAGAGATCCGGAACAGGCGACTTCAGCAAGAGGCACTTCAGCATCTCGTTCAGTTGCTGCCTACGCCAAACCGTGAGACACTCTGGGCACTTTTGAACTTTCTCAGCGTGGTGGCGGCGAACAGCGAAGATCAAAAGAACGAGACAGGGGATTGGATACCGGGCAACAAGATGGACACGATCAACTTGGCCACGGTGAGTGACAATTCGCGTACTTGTTAATTCATTGGAAGCAAAATACAGGGAAGTAAAACGAATATGTATTAAATCCTTGTGATTCTTGTGATTTTGTAACAATAGCGTGGAAAAATTGTAGAAATTGGTGTAAGTTTGTTTAAAAAAATATCGTGTTAACGCGACGTTGGTCATCGATGGATCGATCGAGAGGATTTTCGATGTTCATTCACCGCGAGAGTGAATTAAGTTTTAATTAAGAAGAAAAGAAGAAGAACAGAGGGACGACTCGTAAACGTAGATTGATGATAGGAAATTTTATTGCTAGACGAAAGGACTCGGAGGAATGTATGCGATCGGAATTTCATCGAGATTGGCTTTGCACTGTAGGATTGTTGCCGCTCTTCTTTTAATCTCTTTCACGTTTGGTCTCTAATCTTTTAATGAAAATCGTCGTCGTAATCTCTTCTAACTTTTATAAATATAAATATAATTCTTATAAATTTTATAAAAGTGATTTCTTTCAGCATGGTGCAAATGGTACAGTTCATTTTCGACTACAAGATTCTTCCGAATCTTCCAATTTAACTATCGACTGATTGTTTGGAGATCGTAAAAATAATTCGTCTATAAATCAAACCGATCAATCCCAAATGACGATTCCGTTTTAGAGTATAGCTTGTTTTTCTCTCTCAAAAGCGTACATTTATTTGATTGAAAGTATATATTTATTTATTTGATTTCCGTTGAGAAAGTTCTGCGATTCTCTTTTAATTTTTATAAAAGTAATTTCGGTTCTCGATTTTTCGAATCTTTTGATCGATCGTTTGGAAATTGTGACAAATCTCGTTAGAGAAAGATCAAATCGTATTTCGTTATTTCGATCGCGAGCGTATATTTATTTGTTTGATTCCTTTTCCCTTTCTCAGAATTGTCCATGAATTTTGTTCAATTTTCTTTGTGAAGGTATTCGCTCCGAACATTCTCCACTGCGTGAAACCTGGACAAAGGTCCGAGGTGTCTGCGGAAAGGGCGGAAGAAAGGATAGACGTGATAAACGTGGTCAGAACTCTTTTGGAACACGCCTCGACGTTATTTACGGTACCAGCCGCCCTTCTGGACGAAGTATACTTGCACATGATGGACACCCATCCGGCGGATTTAGATCTTGCGCTCTCTCGACGTGCCGATGAGTGAGTAACATTGAATGATCTCTGTTCTCTGTTCCCTGATCCCTGTGGGATCTCTCTTCTTTCTTGAATCTTCGAGGGAGATCTTCTAAAGGGAACGCTGGCGATTCGTTTTCGCACAATTTACTACGCACAATTCACTAAGGACAAGAATTTAGGATTATTGATACTTCTGTAAAATTCTTTGAGAATGATCGAGTCTTCTGTTTCTTTTGAAATTCCGTTCAATTTCATTCGTCGTGCGATAATGTAATTTTATATACTATTTTGTAATAATCCTAAATTATAATGTAATTCCAAGTAATCAATGATTCCAACGAGATTAAGTCAAACAAGTTAAATAAAATTTTTATTAAAGTTATAATTCCAAAGATTCTTAAATTATTAAAATTCCTGCATGCGTTGCGTGTTTTTTTGATTTTATCAAAAATTCCAACGCAACAGTTTCGCAACAAGATTCTAAATTACAAATCTACAATACAATTCCAAGAATCGTTCAATCGTACGATCATGCCACTCTCGGTTCCATTACATTTCCATTAAATTCGCCTCGAAAATAAACGCGCCGCTCTCCGTCGCTTTATGCAATTAAACGGGCAATCGTGAATATTCTATCCGCCATTTATCTCACTGCCAAAAGACACACACCACACTCGGCCGCTCCGTCTTTTCGCGGAGATTTTTAATTCGATCGCCTGACACTCGTGGCAAACAGCCAGGCGAGGTTCGCTCGCGTGTGTCAGTCGGCGAGTCGCGAGTTGGAAAAAGCTGACAGCGTGTTTCGTACGGTTTTTTTTTCGCAGGCAATGCGGAGACGAGGCGGACCCGTGCAGCGAAGCCGAAACCTTCTCGGTCGAGGAGACGCTGACAAAGTCGACAACGTCCACGGCCGGGACGACCACGTCCACCAGAAAGGTAACCAATCCCAGATCGAACTCAGATATCCACCGCAACGTTTCGCGGTATTACTCTGACGTCTTCGGCTGGAACGTTCTCGAGATCGAGGAAAGATATGGCTCGACTTCAAAGGGGCGAAACTTCTTGCACACCTTGAACGTTTTTATTCTCTCTCTCTCTCTCTCTCTCTCTCTCTCTGTATCTCACCCTCGATCTGCGGGAGTAGTTTCGTTTCAAATGTTGCAATTTGACTGACGTTTTTTGTTCTTTGATTCTTTTTTTCTTTCTTTTTTTTTCTGTTGTTGGAAATTTTTTATTAATATGTTTATGTGCGTATGGAAGTCATTAAAGTCATTAATAAGTAGAATGTACAGGATCCACTGTGTGCAAATGAAAATTAGACGAACAGTCATGGTTGTAAATTTTTAACACCTTCAAGTGTTACGGTTACATAAATTGAGATACTAAATGTACTGATGAAGCGACTAAATAATTACTTCATCTTTACACAAACATTTCATAAGAACATACATATTCGGTTTTTGTTCATTTCGTGGTCGATGCATGATGTTTCTCTGACAATTGCCACAAGTCCAAATAGAATTTTTACTCTTTCTTAAATACATGTGCAAGATATCGACTATAGTGTATAAAAAGTTATTGAACCACTCTGCAATCCAGTCCTAAGGTACATTCAGTATTTTTGAAATGATTGTTGAAAAAGAACGATCGTTAAGATTCCCAAGAACGTTTCACGCAAATAAAAATTGGATCGATTTTGGTTGTTAAAGGTGTGGACGAGGGAGCAGTGTCTTCACCAAACAGCTGGTGTTGGCGGTGATATAGGTCCAAGGCCCAGGCGGCCAAAGAGGCCTGGCAGCCGACGAAAAGAGGAAGGCAGAAGTAACAGCGTGGACAGTGGATCCAGCGAGGATCCAGCCGATCCACGAAGGAGATCCTCGCCGATGGTAATCACCGCCAGTCTTACCATACCGATGTCTGGAGCGTTCACGTTGAACCTCGACGATCCAGACATTCCTTACATCGAGGAAACTCCTAAGCAACCTAGTGCACCGCCGAGAAGGCAGAGGCAGCGATCGATCTCCGGTTGCAGCGAAGGTATGCCCTTTCCGAATTCTGCTACAGTATTCGGAATATTTCAAATTAAGTGGGAACCAGTCAGGAGCAGCTTTGTTTTATAAAATATTCTCCCTTTTATTTGTCGAGTACTTTTATCGAGGATTCTCGAGATTTTTTAGTAATAATTATAAAATAATTATAAAATAATAATTATAAAATAATTATAAAATAATTATAAAATAATAATTATAAAATAATATTTTCACGATAGAAAGTGTAGAAAGTATTGAGTGAATTTTGTTCTGGTGTTCGAATTTTGCCCTCAAATTTCCAAGATGTTCTTCATATTTTAAGAAAAATTTTAGAGAAATTGACAAGGATTGTTTTGCATCTTTTTCGTGACTAAGAAATTTTTTAACAGTTTCAAATTTAGAAGTTGGGTACACTGGAATAATAGATTTAACAAAGTCAGTTACATCTCCGTTCCAACTTTCAGTTTCCCAAAGTACATGCAACAAATAATAGAATAACCAGAGCTACACTTGCCACCTCGAGAAATTGACAAGGATTGTTTTACATCTTCTTCATGACTAAGAAATTTTTTAACAGTTTCAAATTTAGAAGTTACACTGGAATAGATTTACCAAAGTCAGTTACATCTCCGTTCCAACTTTCAGTTTTCCAAACTACATGCAACAAATAATAGAATAACCAGAGCTACACTTGCCACCTCGAGAAATTGACAAGGATTGTTTTACATTTTCTTCGTGACTAAGAAATTTTTTAATAGTTTCAAATTTAGAAGTTACACTGGAACAATAGATTTACCAAAGTCAGTTACATCTCCGTTCCAACTTTCAGTTTTCCAAACTACATGCAACAAATAATAGAATAACCAGAGCTACACTTGCCACCTCGAGAAATTGACAAGGATTGTTTTACATCTTCTTCGTGACTAAGAAATTTTTTAATAGTTTCAAACTTAGAAGTTACACTGGAACAACAGATTTACCAAAGTCAGTTACATCTCCGTTCCAACTTGCAATTAACCAGAGCTACACTTGCCACGTCTGCATTTTTCTCATACAATGTTCTAAAAACTCTGCACCGCTCCTGATAGTAAAATTATTACTACTCTTGATAATAAAGTTATTATTTGCTACCAGGCGGAAGACACGGAAGCGACAGCGCGGTGGGTTCATCCGCCACTTTGTCGGGCGACCAAGTTCCAAGCTCTCCACCCTCGTGGGCGTCATCGCCGCCAGCCAGCCCTGACAGCGCGGTCACTGCTGTCTCCTACATCCCCGACCAACAGGCCGTCCTTCAAAGGGTGTCGTTCACCACCTCGAGCGAGCTACGGCAAGTGACCAGGTCGAGCAGCAGCCAAGAGACGTCGAGGAGCACCGCGGCCCCGTACACGCCGAGCATCACCAGCATCGGTGGTGCGGTTTTGAGGTGAGAATCCTGCTCCTCTGAACTATGCTGGCTTCCGTGTGCAGCTGACAGGAATTGGCCGGATGATCTTGATTCGTGCTACTGTTCTGGTATTCGCGCGGAACATCTGGGACAGTTCGTTCACCCCCTTCGAATCTAGTGCAATGCACCGTCGCGGTGCATTCACCTTGGCATCGCGGTATTAGGTCGTCGTATTTGGTTGTTCGCGCTTCTTGTAATGGTGGTAAGGAGCCTTTTTTTCTGTGGTCACCGCGGTCGTCGTTGTTCGTCGATTTATTTATTTATTCATGCTTCTTTTTTTCATTATTTCCGTTCACTAGTCGAGTCTCTCAACTGGTTGTCCAGTTTAGTGATTTGTTTCATTTCCAAGTTTCTAGGACTCGAGTTCAACTATTTCTGCAATGGAAATTGCTTACTTTGTTTTATTTTTAGGTTTCGTAGGGTGGTTTCTTCTTTGTGTAGAATTATTGGAATTCAATTATTTGACAGTTTCGCAATTTTGAATTTTAAATTATGAATCTGGTTGTAATTAAACTGTGTCAGTGACAAGTTCGAAAGTGCAAAAATACATGGTACAAAGGTATAAAAAAATATTGGTAGAATAGTAACAGTTGAACCAAATCTCTATCCGGATTTAATTTTTCTTTTTTACATATTATTGTTATTACTCAAGTATTTGTATTTAAGTAATAATTTATATTAATATAACTATTATAATATTACTAATATATACAATAGTTATAATATAAATAGTTATATTAAATAGTTATAATATAACTATTCCATTAATTAATAAATATAATAAATACGCATAAATATTACCAATGCAAGTCTACTCGTATTAAAACTGATACGTTTTTCGAATATTTTATGCATTTCCAAGTCTCGAGGAAAAATTTTTCCACCCCCCCCCCCTCCCCCTCGCCACAGCTAATTCAATTACTTTCCCAATTTTCCAGATCGAAGACCGCCGACATCGAGAGGATGTTACACATCTCCAGACCAGACACAGGCATCTCGACGTCGCAGCAGAGCAAAACCAGCTCCACAACGTCCTCGGAGAGCAAAAAATACACGAAGAGACGTTACACAGACTCGAGGCATCAGACTCGTCACATCCCCGATTCCGATACGTTGGCGGGGAAGAACACGGCCACGGTTTCGCCCTCGTCCTCCGTGACCATGTCCTCCTCGTTGTCGGTGGCTGCCGCGCAGAACCAAAGAACCAGAGCACAGCCGGTGTGGAAACGACGGGAACTCATCTCCAGCGCGCCCAAGGACAGGGAGGGATACTTCTGAATGTCCCTGATCGGGCGATCGAGTCGAATGTCCTCGAATGGATCTCGATGAGCAATTTTCTCTTGGAACTCGTCTCTCAAGCTTCGTCAGAGATTGGAGTTTCGTTGAGCGCTCGATCGAAAGTTTTGTGTCGATCTTAAGTAGATAGGAACGGGCTGAAAATTATGTCGAGGAAGTGTGTACGAATCGATTGATAAATCGTACCTAATCTTGCACTTAGGTACTGTTTAGGAAATAATTGAATCAAGTAGTTCAATTGCAGTTTCCATTGCTTCCACTCCGATGGAATGTGAAAGACGAGAATGTTGTACATTTGTACAAATTTTTCTACGACGAAGGTAACGAAAGGTTGTATGTTCTTATAGGTATACTCAACTTTAATAATAATATTTTGAGACGTTTCGGGGGGGGGGGGAAGACTGACAAGCCTTGTGCCTTGACGTATTCAAATTCTAAAGTATCAAATGTTCCCCTAAACGATGAGGTACTTAACGTATTTAATGATCGTAAATTACATGACTTTTACAGTCTAATCTTAAACAGGTTAATGGTAAATTTGAAATTTATGCGCTGAATAAATGAACCACGAATAATTTCGTGAGAAAAGAAAAGTTCAAAGAGGTCCAAACCGAGCATACGATTCGATCGTCGAAAGTGTCCCAAAGTGAGAATAAAAAAAAAAAGAAAAAAAAAAACAATATAGTCACTGCCGATCAGGCGTGGCCTGGCAAAGTGTTCCTCGACACGTTTCTCGCTTCGGAAGTGAGAAATCGTGTGTTCGACGTATCGTGGGGTGTCTATTGGTTCCTAGACTACCGTCCTCGCGCTCGCAAAGATCTCCGTGACGAAACGCACGACTCTACACATACACAAACACATACACACACACTCTCTTTCTCTTTCTTAATCTTTCTTTTATCTCGTTTCTGTCTCTCCTCTCATTCTCTCAACGAGATTGTAACCTCGTGCTGTAACAAATGAATCGAACGAGAGGATCTTTCTACCTTGCGATTAATTTATACGGAAGAAAAGAAAAAAAAAAAAATAGAATCAATCAGCAACAAAATGGAACATTGATCTTGTATCTACATTCTGATGTAGTAGCGACACGTTAGTAGCGATTTGTAAATTATTTTTATTACCCGAAGGATTCGTCCGAGTTCCTCGTCGTGAATTCGCGAGGACCGCAATGCCGTGTGCATCGTGTGAATCCTCGACGAACCAAAGTTAAAGCAAGACTAGTCTCGAGTCCCTTGAACTTGTATCGGGCCATACTATCTCTCTCTGGATCAGCTGAGACATCGTCGTTCGATTTTTCTTCTCTTTTTTTTTTCTCTCTCTTTTCGATGAAACGAATAATTACCGCCTTACGTACGCTGTTACGTACGCGGAGACGTATGCATTTCGTGAAAATCGAAGACTATTATATTTTTTCATAGTTACCGTAGGTACCTAATGGGACCGACAGTTTGTGATCCAACGACGACGAACCAGCAGAGCCGAGCTAATTAATTTTAATTAACTGGTTTCGCTCTTTCTCTCTCTCTTTTTCTCGCCGGGAGTTCTTTCTCTCGTTGCTCGTTACTTCTGTACTTCGATAAATTGCTCTTCGTGCACGAGGAAGACGCCTTGAATGAATCCGTGTACTGCCGTGAGAGACGCGTGGCCCGAAAGACGCTGTTGTTCGTCATTTAAGTTTTCATTTTCAGTCTGTAAGCTAATAAATGAAGGTTAATTTTTTTACCACCTCGAGTACCTTATATTCCTGTTTCCTCGTTAGAGGTATTGTTGTATATTTTGCAATGTCTGTACCTTATGGTAGTTTAGTCTAGCCAGATTATAGCGAGACCGGGACATCGTGAATATTAAGTTAAATATTAAACTTGAAAATTTAAATATTAAATGTCAAACATAAAGTATTAAATTGAGCATTTGACAACGTGAAGTTTAAATATGAAACATTCAGAATTAAATATTTAATTTAATACGTGCGATTGTGGATTGTGTCTGTGGACGAATGAAGTGCAAGAAAGAGGATACGCTGGTGATCATGAATCATAGAAATTCCTTTATTATCGATCTCCTTGCGTACAGTCCTCACATGATTCAAACATCACACTGATCGTTACAAAATTCATCGCGATACAAGACAATCGTTTCGATGGGTAGCAAAATGTGCAAAAAGTGAAAACACGGATTTTTCTTTTTTAATATAACTTTTAAAACCTACGTTCGGATCACACACTCACACACACACACACACACACACTCTTTCTCTCTCTATTTTTATCTTTATTATGTTTCTGAAAGGCAGAGTTGGAATCACGCAAGCGCTTTTTCGAAATCCAGAAAAATTTTTCTGAAGCATTTTTCTTTGCACAATTTTATTTTTTTTATTTTTTTTTTTTTTTGGTATTTTATTACTTTTTTCGAACGGTTTATTAAACAATAGTGACTCCTATCTGTTAGAAGTCTCAATCTTTAACATTGAACACGCGAGAGTTTTTTAGGGTAAAAAGGGAAAACTTCTTATGATTTGTAGCAGTAACACTTTTTATAAATACAGGGTCAACTTTTACGAGTATATATTAGTATCACTAAGAATCTGATCAAGAAGTACTCCGAGAAACGTTTCGTTCGTTCGGAATGTCTTATCATTTTCAAATTCTTAGATGTCGAAATAATTCTTGCGTAGATCATACAAAGACACTCGGCTCGTGTGATCCGTTTCGACGAAACAACATCAACAATTTATCGTGCTATCGACCCAATTGCTCTCTACGAGAAACACGAACGTCGAAAAGGAATTAAGGAGAGGTACATTAAAAAAAAAAAAAAAATAAAATCCGTAGAACGGTTTGAATTTATAATTTACTAATAGCGTGATAGAATAATCTTCCAAGAGAGGATAGAAGAATAAGAATAAGAAGAAGAAAAAAAAAAGACTCGTGGTAGGAATGATTGGAAAATCAATTTCAATCAAACTTTCGTTCGATACATAAATAAATAAGCGTCAACAACTATCCACACACAGTTCTACACGTAAAAAGGAAGAAGAAATATAAAGAAGAGAACTCGCCGGATAAAAGGTCATAAATAGCTTTAAAATTATCGACGAAAGAAGCACAAAAAGAACTTCCATTGAAGAAATAGTGTCGCGACACCAACAGTAACGGTAATAAAAAATAATATTAATAATAATAATTTCTAAAACGAGTGAAACTCGCGTTCTCCTCGGGGGTTTCGAGACCAATGACACGAGCAAAAAACAAGATATCTCGTGTGCCTCGAGTAATACATCGCGCAACATATACATATACATATATATATATATATATATTTATATATAAATTTTTCTTCTGCATATGTATATGTATATAATATATATATATTAAAACAATCACTAAAAAATATAAATATATTTATATATTTATATTTGTATATATAACTCTTGCCGTTTGACGGCTAGCTGCCTATGCAGGGCTGGACGGATGCGGCGAAGTAAGTATTTCATTTATACTTCGTTCCTCGAACGGAGGAAACGCCGTGTTAAACCTACAGATGCGACGAATAAGGAGTGTACAGTGGAAAGAGAAAAATGTTAGAAAGATTGAGAGAAAAGAAAAGATAATTGGAAAGGAGAGAGAGAGACGCAGGGGAAAGAAGAGGGATGAAATGGAAAGGAGAGGGAAAAGAAAAAGGTGAAGAGGACGTATCACGTATCCTGCGACTTGCAAGACCCACGACTATAGTTGTTACCGGAACGCGCCATTTCACGATTTCCTTCGCGCTCCCTTCTCTTAAATCTAGCGAACAGACAGAGCGAATATCTCGCTCCTTTGCAATATTATTGCTCGTTCGTATCGCGAGAGGGAGGTTCTTTCAATTCTTTCAATTCGAAAATTCGTAACATTAAATGTGGAAGGAAATTTTTCTTTTTCTTTTTGTCATATTTTGTCGAACTTACGAAACGACGTGTAAATAAGTCTAAACAGTCAGACAAATTAGAAAATAATTCCAACGAAGAAACACGTGGTTAAGTATTGCTCGATTGGCACGTTTCGGCAACAACACGTCAGTTTTTCGCGAATTTAATCCTATTATACTTTTAATTGTACACCAGATCGCTGTGTTAACGATAACTTTCGATCTCTCGAGTTCACGCTTTAAAAAAAAAAAAAGAAAAAAAAAAGAGTTAACAGTAGTTAACAATCGGCGTTAATCTTCTCCCTTTTACGATCACTCTGCAACGTAATACCCATATTGGTATCATTGGCTGTTCCAGCCGTGATATGGAATCCGAATTCGAACGACGATAGTGTCGACGAACGTTGTTCTCTCTCGCTCTCACGCTCTCCAGCTCGATTCGTTTCGCATAACGCTCTCACGAATAGACTCGATTCAGTCTCGCGAAATTAAATCCCTTCATCAAATACCATTATGAACGTATCGCGTGGATATCGATTATGGTTTCGGCCACTTAATTTCCCCACCTCCCCGTTGTTGTGCTCGTCGTTTAGCGACGCGTATAATCTTGATTAAACAATTATACGTCGCTGGGCCATTATACGCGCGTTCGATACGGTTCGATTATCGTTCGATTAAATTCAGCTAACTATTTGCGGCCCAAATGTGTGTATCATCGTATTGGCGTGAAATGATATCTGGTGATCCTTATCGAAAGTTCGGTAGATTTTACTTCATTTTTCTTTGGAAATTTTTCAATGAGATTGTCCTGTTTCGAAATTTCGATTCAAGATATTTGATTAAATTAATTAGACTCTAAAGTAGCGTTTCTAATTGCGTTGTACCTACGATCAAATCAATGAATCAATGAATAATTGCTTCAGACATAAATTCATTTTTCAAACTGGTATAAACTGTTCGTTGTCTACAGGGTTAAATTATTTACCTGCGATTTTAATCAAAAATAAAATATTTTATCAATTAAAATTGTTACTATTCTATTCGGGATGTCTATTTGTCTTTCACCAGGCAATCTGAAACACCAAACTGAAATCCAATTTCCTGGGCCTGAACTTCAAAGATTTCGCCGTACGAAAATGAAGAAACGAAGCGACAGAGCTTGTCTAGTCTCTCCAACACTCTAAGAAATCTTTTCGCGGCAATCGACACGGTTCGAAAAACAAGCTGAATTTCCGCAAAGGGAAACAAGCTTAATTTCTTCTGGTTCACGGCTGGAAATTTAAATCGTTGAAAACTTAATCTCACAAACTGATTGATCCTCGTCCGGTCGAGCGCTCGAAATTTATCAATCTCGAATAAAACGAGACGCGAAAAGAGAAAGTAAAGTATCTTCGCAACGCAAGAAAGAACGAAAAAGAAAAAAAAAAAAAAATGAACGTAAGGATGTAACGTTTACGATGTCACGACGTAATTTTACGAGGAGAGGGGGTTGAAGATTGTAAAGTTTCGCGTGGCCATCGTCTCGAAATCAGTATTGTCACGTCAGGCATAAATAGGGATCTAGCTATGTTAGACGCCTCGAGCTGAAGGTTACAACGTTCTCCAAGACGTCACATCATTCCGTTGGAAATTGTAGTCGGGGCAATTTCCCTCGGCGAGTGCCTCGATCACTTTCAACAGGGTTTATTTCCTACGTACTCTCACGCGTCGTCCTTTCATCACGCGATGAAACGTTATCTGGGCCTTTCAGTCTGGGACTTTATAATCCAACTGTCAGAGTTCTTTTGATCCTTCTCTACGGCGAATCCTCCGCCGGAAGTTCTCGAGTAATTGGGAACCAACCGGCCGATTATCGGGGACTTCCGCGATTAAAAGGTACCGCCAACTTCGCGCTTGTTCTTCTTTATTCGAATGGAAATACTTGTCGATCCTTTGTAATTTCACGTACGAGGATTGGGTGTCTCTGAACGGTTATCTAAACATTATTTCTTAGTAATCCCTCGAATATTATTTCAATTTTCGTTTCTATATGAGTTTTGTTTTGTTGTTATTATGGTATGATTATTTTATTTACATGGAATTCAAACGTGAAACAAAATGCGCGTCAGAGGGACATTTGAAAAACGAATTTAAATTCTACTTTTATCTTTTTAAAAATTATCCAAGTTACTCTCTCTTCTACGAACGACGAAATTAAGTAGAATTTATTTCAGTGTGCAAAATTAAACTTACTCTAACGTGATTTGACATGTGAAATAATTTTGTGTCCAGGTCTTTATTTTTAAACGCTCTGTATCGAAATAACGTCCCATATTCCCTTAAAATTCTACAGTCTAGTTGCTCGGTCATTTTCACGTCAGTCTGAAAGACCCAGTACAACAACGAAAACCTCTTCGACAGCTTTCTCACAAATAACCGAAGAAAGAAAGAAATTCGTGAAAAATATTCGTTTCCACTCTTGTGACAAAGAAGGAAACTTCGTCGAACTATGTCGCCCGTTCCGACCGAACTTTCAGTTTCATTTCGGGATGCTTCCTCGAAACAGAGTCGGCCACGAGTCGACCACTGACGTACAAGAACAAAAATCCATCGAGATTCTCATCGTTGCGGATGATTTGAAGTATTTAAACCTCGGTGGAGTGCGTTTGAATTCGCACTTTCTTCTGGGAGCCGTTCCTCGACAGCGTCGGGCTGTGCGCCGAGAAGCCGGGATTGTGAATACCGAGTGGTTTTGGCTTTTTCAACGAGCTTCGTAATGGCGAAGCCGTGCTGGTGACACTTCCGGAAGTTGCGACCGACGCCATCGAGCCGTTCCCAGCTCCGCCAACGTAAGGCTTGCCGCTAGCGTCGGTCATCGATATGGTGCCACCTGAAATTAAAAAGAAAGACGGATATTTCTGTTTTATTTGCAATACTGATAATAATTTAAATAATTATTGTACATAATATTTAATGATACTTATTATAACACAGTAATGATACTGTATATAATGATACTTTAATGATAATTATTGTAAATGACATTACATTTAATATATAATAATATTCTAAATATATATATTTAAATTTTTATAATATTATATACATTAATTAATAATTCAATATTATATATATTATATAATATTTTAAACTATATACATTATATAAATGTGTATAAATATTATATTATTATTAAATATTATATTTAATAGATATAATATTTAATGATACTTTAATGATAATTATTGTAAATAACATTACATTTAATATATAATAATATTCTAAATATATATATTTAAATTTTTATAATATTATATACATTAATTAATAATTCAATATTATATATATTATATAATATTTTAAACTATATACATTATATAAATGTGTATAAATATTATATTATTATTAAATATAATATTTAATGATACTTTAATGATAATTATTGTAAATAACATTTATTGATATTTAGAATATTGATAGTATTTTGATAATTACTGTACGTAACATTTAATGATACGTAAATTAAGCTAGCTATGATAAATGAAGATTAAACAATATTGATGCATAGGTTTTGTTTAATTCACGACTGTTGCTAATGAAACAAAAAATATCGCCAGCTTATGGATAATTATTGAATCGCGTAGAAACATTAAAGTATGAAAGTTTTTTACTATATTGTTATAGATATTTATATCAAATTCGCATGATTGGTCTATAAATTTTGGAAAAGAAAAATCCGAAGTAAAGAGTGAAAGAGATCAAAAATGAGGACTATAAAACAAACAACAACGATGATACATTTTTTCATAGTCTTTCGTCCAATGATCGACAGATTTTTTAATTATTCGAGATTAAATTCTACAGTTTAACTTTGATTAAGAGAGGAAGCGAGACTGACAAATGAAAATTAACAATTGTCGATAAATCATTCACATTATCATTTACACAATAAATTTTCATTCAACTGTTCATACATAAGTGTAATGATTTTCCTACCGTATATTCGATAATTAAAAAATTTCTAAGATTTCTGATAATTACAGGATTCTTTGGTTTCCTTCGTAAACGAATCGTAGTCAGTAAGGACGTTTACTATCATTCGTAAGAGTAATTGCTTATTACACTATAATTTCCAATTACAGAACAATGTAATTACAGAATAAAGGAGCCAGAACATCGCGCAACAGTGATTACTTCTGGAATTTCTAATTAACTAAGAACCTCGAGGATTATTTTTCAAGCACGACGCGAATACAGATATTCTTACACTTCATGTAAAATTCACTATGATACAACTTTCTTTCAATAACGAGCTTCTCAGCCGTTGGATTCACAAGATTTTCGAATTGTTCTTGAAAATAAAAAAAAAATAGATACGTTTATATTTATATATAATATAATAATTGAAAAAAGTTGCTTTTTAAAGTTTTTGATCGATCGAAAGTTTACAAGATCTTTGAATTATTTTCAAGAACGAAGAGAAACGTTTTACAGATTGAAATCTACGAATGATCATAGTTTTAATTTTGATGAACACGCGTGTCACGTTGCTTGTACGCGTCAGTAATAATTTAAGCACACCTGCACCCTTGCCACGTGGAAATTCATCGAAACGTTTTGATTCACAACGACGATGCGACCGAACACACAGTTGAATTGTCAATCTATGCGTCATCCGAAGTTATTCGTCATTTTTTCGTTCATCGTCAAAGAGTCCCTAAATTCGACGAAGGAGTTTTACGGAGTTTCCAATTTTTTTTTTTTTTGGATATTAAAAGTCACATCGTTCGTTGAGATAAGAATGAAATTCAAATGCACAGAGCTCAAGAACAATATAATTAGTTTGATTCGTAAAATCTTTTTATAAAGAAGAAAAAAAAAAAAGATTCCTAAGATCTCCACCTTTTATTTTGTACGAAGGACTCGTTTATTTTACACACTGCCAAATTGTTTTCTCGTTTCTTCAAACAGCACGAGCTATCGATCTAAAATTGCTCAAAATTTCTCTAGGAACGATTCTCGTTTCGTTCAATAATCTCCATTTGCTTTCGCACAATTCCATTCACTTTACTTCGCCAAAAAGTAATATCCATCAGCCTCCAACTTGGGACACGAGCAAACGTGTTTCCTCCTTTCATTTGGCTCTTCCTAATGTCTGTTTATCTGTCCCCCTTCGACAATTGTTTCACTTTCTTTCAACAAAAGCCCGATATCGTCCACAATTTAATCCCCCTTCTCTCGTCGCAAGTTTCGCTAGTTTCGTTCCTTTTTCTTTGAAAGTTTCGCGTTGGATCCAACCCCTCCTCGTTACTCTTTATTTCCCTCGGTCTTCCACGCGCGATCTTCTACGTTCGATCTCCCTTCTTCACGTTTCACATCTGAACGTTATTTCTCGGGCATATTGGGTTTCCATCAGCTGCTAGGCGAAAGTCCTTCGAGCCACGCGGTAACATTCTCTCCCAAATGGGAGAACTTAGAAGGGTATCTCGATTCGATTTTAGTGGGTTCGCGCGGCCTCTAAGGAGAGAATGTTTAACATTCAATCCTGAACGAGAAACTCTCCGTAACCTTCTATAACATCGTGTATTAACTTGGAAGTTGATATGTCCACGTACGTGTAATTTTGTATTGTGTACTTGTCATAGGTTTGCTATTTTATTGTTATGCTGTTAGATTATCGAGATTGTTATGTTATTAGAAAGATATCGACTTACTTATGATAATTATTAGTTTCCAGCAAGCGGAATTCGAAGTAAACAGCTATAATTGATTGGTGATCTTTCCCTTCTATGAAATAAGTTACGTGTCATATTGTTATTGCTACTTTTTTTCTTATAATAATGAATTCTCATTGTACAGGCTAGTTTCTAAAATAGGAAAATTCCAGGATAAGAATACTCACAGGAAAAATTAGGCATAAAATTCTTCTAGATTTACTTTGTTGAAGTTTGAATGAATTTTTGTAAACTATATAAATAGTAACGTATATAAATAGTAACTATATATAAATAATACGTATATAAATAATAACGTATATAAGCATTTTTTAATTATATTATGACTTTTCGTTGTACTTTCATCTCGTTTGTTTCATACCGGTTCTGATATCAATTGTTGCTAGTCACAACACTTCAATTTAAAATCCAAGAGCTAAAAATATGTCATTGACGCGTGCGTATTTAAGAATTTATCCTGGAAGGATTAAAATGTAAGTCGCCTTTTTTATAAAATTCTATTTTACAGTAAATGTTTAGAAAATGATGTATAGAAAGTAAATGTTTAGAAACTGCTGCTTCGTCATGTTATCGCGTAACCTTGAACATAACCCGTTTAAAATTGTGCATCGAAGCGAAGCCTCTATTAGTTGCTAAATGGATATGTCTCCTCGTTAACCACATAAATGACATTCCGATGAGGGAAAAGGCTTTCATTCCACGCTGCAAACTGGCAGCTTTCTCTTTGTTCCGTGAACGTGCAGCGTAAGTAAGATGTAAAATTTATATAATATTATTAGAAAAATAAGCGTAAAATTTATATAATATTGTTATAAAAGTAAGCGTAAAATTTATATAATATTATTAGAAAAATGAGCGTAAAATTTATATACACGTAAAATTTATATAATATTATAAAAATAAGCGTAAAATTTATATAATATTATTAAAAAAATGAGCGTAAAATTTATATAATATTATTATAAAAGTAAGCGTAAAATTTATTTAATATTATTATAAAAAATAAGCAAGACAACAAGTACAATTGATCAAATGCTTAAAAAATCAAATTCTTAGCATATTATTTATGTATTTTATCATTACACTATTTAACTTATTGCAGTTTCATATTTTTTTAAAGAAATTTATTTCATCCGTGTGTATGTTGTGCGTCCACTCTCCGAGAGTTAATATAACAGAATCATACCAATATCTTGCACGCCATTATTAATTGCGTAAAATAGAGTTTCCTACCACAAATTTTTCATTGACGACAGTTTTATATTCGAAACAGAGTTAAAACAAGAAACAATTGTTAAATTAAACGTGTCTAGCAAACTTACCGTTTGTGGGTTGGTGTTCCCGGTAGCCGGGATTATTTATGGTAGCTGCACTGACAACCCTAATCTTTGTCGGATCACCGCCTCGTCGAGCATAAATACCCTCGTATACCGCGGTGACCAGCACGCCAAAGTTCAAAGCGATCGCAGCCAACTGCAACAACAAATTCCAAATTCTTTGCTCAATATGAATATTTCGAACTAACTGTGTACCTGCGTGTTTAAACAGTTTATCAGATAAATTATTCTACCATTTGAAATATAGGTTTACGGCGAAACGACTAACATTTGATGTAGGAAAAGAGGGAGCAACGTGGATAAGCTGAGGGATAGTCGGTCTATAATTTTATGATTAATTGACGTTCTGACAAAAGATATCATACGTAGCGAAATTTGAACTGAATGAAAGAACTATAATTTGTTTAAATATTATATTTCTCGTATTTGGTATTTTAAATACCACGTTCAACAGTCCACATTCCACGTCTTATATTATACTTTATCATCCCTCATTCTACATTCACACGTTCCATATCTCACATTTTATATCTCGTGTCCCATATTCTATATTTTATATCCCATACACTGTATCTTATATTTCAGGTCTAATATCTCACGTCTCATAGTCCGTATCCTACATTCCTCATCCCATGTCCCATTATTCTTACGCGATACTTTACATCTCACATCCGATATCTCGTGTTTTACATTTCATATCTCGTCCTGTATTCCACATTCTACACATTACTGAATTAGATCCCACACTCCATATTCTACATTCCACACACTATATCTCACATTTCTTACCTCACATTCCATATCTTATATCCCACACGCTATATCTCGTATAATATATTTCAGATTCTATATATCATATCCCACATTCTACATGCGTATCCCATAGCCCATAATTCCGCATTCTATGTCGCATATTTCCCACATCTTACATTCCACTGGTCCTACACATGGGGTTTAAAAACGATTATGATATCGATCATGAAGGATCGATATTCTTAATAACTGTTATAGAAAACCGAAATTTTCTATTAATCGATTACGGTTCTTCAAATATCGGATATGGATTCACATATCGGTCTTAGAATCGTCATTTTTCCAGCTCCATTTTAACTTGTTCAACTTAAAATATGTTTAAATGAATTAAAAAAAGTATATCTCACAAGTAGAACGAGTTCTTATCTGCTCAGATATCCGCAAGTAGAAGGAGACTATATATGGCCAGACCTACTATCCCTACGAAATAAATTTTTCCCAAAGTTAATATGCGAGCTAGTCTGAATTTTCTTACCAATATAAAATGAATTTTGTCCCATAAAATGAATTGGCCCACAAATTTCCCACAAAAATAATTTTCGGGCTAATATGAAACCTTTTTCTCCCGCAAAATGAATTTCGTAGCCCGTAAATTCAGAAAATTATATTTAACTATAAAAATTATAAAAATTATACTTAATTATATTTAATAATATATATATATTTAATTATATTTAATTATATATATATATTTAATTATATTTAATTATGTATATATTTAATTATATTTAATTATGTATATATTTAATTACATTTAATTATATATATATTTAATTATATTTAATTATATATATTTAATTATATTTAATTATATTTAATTATATATATATTTAATTATATTTAATTATATTTAATTATATATATATATATTTAATTATATTTAATTATATATATATATTTAATTATATTTAATTATATATATTTAATTATATTTAATTAATTTAATTATATTTAATTATATTTAATTATAAAAATTATAAAAATTATATTTAATTATAAATTATATTACGGGGACACATTCCCGTATTTCTACTATTTGCAGCCTTTGTATCTTTGCAACGGCAAATTTCCTAGAAACGCATAATCACATAATATCGCATTGTATCACATTATATTTAGATATATTAATTATATATTATATGTATAATAATTGTTATAATAATTATTATCTAGATATATTAATTATATTCCATTATATCTAGATATATTAATTATTCGGCGAACCACGAACGAGCGCACGTTGTATCTTCCCATTGTTCTGAAACTCGTGAGCTTCCACCTCGTTGGTCTTTACAAGAAACGCTTGCTTCCAGCTCGTTTTCACAGAGACTAATCGATGTCGTTGCCTCTCTCTTGCGAGATATGCACGATCGTAAGAGAAAGAGGGTGGTAAAGGATGGGAACGCCGGAAAGAACATGGAAAAGTTCAATGGAGACGAGGAATTTAATTAAGACGTAACAAAAGACGTTGGGAAGCCATTGTTCCGCCGCAATAATTAATTCACCGTTGTTCCTTTTTCTCTCTCTCTTTCTCTCCCTCATCCATCGTGCCTTTCCATCAGCTCTACGCTCGAGAGAAAAAGAAAAAGAAACGGCGAAAAAATCAAATATAACGGTCTGGCGATAATTTGATTAGCAACACGATTTTCCTCGATTTTTCTCGGTTCTTTTTATCATCCCACGCGTAACATTACTATTATATACCGTTTTTGATTGAGATTCGGTTAAATCTTGCATGAGATTATTTTTAATATTTCTAATTTTGACATTCTACGATTGGCGCTGTCATTAGTGTAGACTTTTGAACAATTTTAATATCTTTGTGTGAAAGTCTTTACTCGACGTCATGTATATTCTTGTAATTTATGGTAGAACAAAGCCACGGTATTAAGGAATGCTTGTTAGACTTTGCATGTATTCTATAGAATATTTTAATATTCAACGTTAGAGATCGATCTTTAGTTGCGCCCTGATTAACACAGATTTCTACAAAATTTTAATCCCCTTGAAACTCGAGAAACAATTTATCGTAATATTTACAAATATTTTAAAGCTCATGAAATTTCAAAATCGAAATAGAAGGAATAATGATACCAAAAAAATATTAAACGGATTATTGAGAAACAAAATTTAACAGATTAATCGAGAAAATTTTTTGTGCGAGGTTCTATGAGATAAAGTTCAAAGGAAAATATTCTTTGTCGTTTGATGAAGAAAAGAGAAAAATTCGCGAGTAAAAATATTTATTCTGTGAGTGTCCAAGAAAATTATTCAACTCGAAAAGATGGTAACATTAGTAGATTGAACGTCTGAAATGCTTTGGAGCAAGAAAAGGAAAAGTAATCAGAGAAAACAAGACTCTGTCTCTTTACATTCAAATTTTATTCACCACCAATGAGCTACTTTACAATCTCTCGTTCTTTTTTGTTAAGTCGATGCTGAAGGACAGCATTGATGCCGTTGTTATTGGCGCCAAGGAGAAAAGTAGACTGAGAAAATTTTATGTCTTTTCTCTTCAAAGTTGTTCTACGAGACATTTAAATGCTAATTTCTTTTCAACGATGTCCTCTGAATTTATTCTCTTCCCTTAGATAAAGAAACGTAAAATATTCCTGTTAGACAATTTTGCTGAATATTTAATATTTGTTTAGACAATTTTAATAATAAAGAAATGCTTCGATTAATATTAATTTAAAGCCTCAATTGATATCAGGAAGAAAAAGAATGATTATAATATATTTATATCTAGAAAAGATTAAGAAAACAAAATCTGATATTGTTGAATGTCAGAAATTATTATTACAAAAAGAAGTGAGAAATAAATTTTAACTCGAATCTCTTCATTCACCAAGAATTTGCTCCATTAGCAGACTATTATTTATTCTTGACCTCAGAGAACGTTTTCTTGACAGGGGACTTGATAATCGAGAAGTTTGTAAAAAATATTTGAAAGAAATTCATTTACCAAAACAATTAAATTTTTATAAAAACGAGTCGCGAAATGATGAAACGATTTTTGAATTTCAAACGAGAGTCAATTTTTTGCTTAAACGAGTGAATTCCTGGTTACAATTTTCCATATGTATTTTTTTCACTTTCTTTCAATTGTTTACTGATCACGATAATTTCTCAAGCATTTTGACGTGGTAATGTAATACACAAAAATATATATACAAAATACATTTACAATATTTATATATGTATGCAATTATTACTAATATATATACATATATACTTTATTATTAATATATATATATATACTTATTATTATTAATATATATTAATAATAATTGTATATTATATATAATTATATATATATATATAAATATTGTAAATATATTTTGTACATATATTTTTGTGTATTATTATTAATTATTATTAATATATATTAATAATATAATTAATATATATTAATAATATAATTATAATAATATATTAATAATATATATTAATAATATTTTTGTGTATTATTATTAATTATTATTAATATATATTAATAATAATACACAAAAATATATTTACAATATTTAAATATATATATGTATACAATTATTATTAGTATATATATATATATATAAATATTGTAAATATATTTTTGTGTATTATTATTAATTATTATGAATATATATATATATATATATATATATATATATATATACACAATATAATTTAAATATATATACAAACTCCTTGAAGTATCCTCGATCATTTTCATAAAAGCAATAAAACTTTCATCAAAATCCACAGATCACGAAAATTCCTCAAATATTATACTTTAGAACTCCTTTTCCTCTTTTCGCGCCAGAAACTTGATTCCTATCCTACATCAGCTTCACGACAGGGCGGCAAACTTATGCCTCTTATATAACTCAGGAAAAGAAAAGTGCAAGGGGAAGGCCGCTTGATCTCGAAGTATACAGTCCCGACGATCGTCGAATACTAAACGCACTCCTCGGCGAACGCGAAATCCCCGCGGCTTAACTTTACATCGTTATAAATCGCGGACGGACGTTACCTTGCCCTGTTTTTGTTTGTTCATCTTATCCAGCTCGATCTCGTCCTTGGCCTCCCTCAGAAGGCTCCGTCTCTTCTTTTCCATCATCTTGGATTAAGCGCCACAGTATACTCGTGTGGCAATTGTCACGTAACACGGATAAAAGGGTATCTCACATAAAATCTCCATACGTTTCACCTACCACTTGATGTTCACGAATACGTACGTTTCATTTTCTTCAACAGTCCTCAACAGTAATGTTAACAATGTCCTCGACTTTCACTTCCAAAAGTAAAAATTTTGTTATAAATTTGCTTTCTTTTAAAATTTGCTTTCTAAAATTTTGTTATAAATTTGCTTTTTTTTTTAAATTTTCTTTATAATTAAGTAAAGATTTTGTTATAAATTTGCTTTCTTATCTTCTTATTGTATTAGAGAAGCTTTTGTAAGAAAATTTTAAACTATAACCTTCTGATGAGTGTTTAATTCAATTTGTGTGATTATAGTATTGTGCTGATTGTAAAATTTTAACATTAAAAGTTCAAAGAGTACAATATAAATTTATTAATGTATTTAAAGTATGAATGTATTTTTAATTTGTACTTAATTTCAAGTACTGGATTTTCGAATTAGAATTTTCGTCCATAATTTTCTTTTTTTAACCGAAGAGTTAAGAGCCTTTTCAAATGCAAAACTTTGTATTTAAACTCTCGCTGGTAACTAGAGAAATTTAAAAAAAAAAACCTCGACAGATTTCAATTCAGAATTTTTACACAATGTTTGAATCAATGGTCACGAAAAGTGTGAAAATATTGTGTAAATTTTGAAATTGACATTCATTGATCACTGATCAATCGTACGACACGTTTCGATCTCCTGTTTCATTGTAATCATTTACCAAATTAAACGATCTGTTTAATTTCGAAACGCTGTTTCTTTTTTATTCTTTTTTATCGGCGAATAAATCAAATTAGAGTTTCATTTGTTAAATATACTAAATACCACGAGAGAAGACACTGATATCATTGTACATTTATACTATTTCTTGCTCTCGGTGAACTTGAGGAATTACCAGAAAATTAATATAATCAAAACGTTCGTTGCCAGTAAACGTTCGAGCCACGAAAATTCCCGCCACTTTCCAATTCACAAAACAATCATCTATTCTCGCGCACCGAACAAATTTAACCGCGTTGGTAGAGCTGTTCTTAATCTGTTCACACGCTGTTAAATGTAAATTCACACGGCCGAAAAATTACGATTTTTCTGTCGATTGAAACGGACAGCTCCAAGGAAGAAAACGAGGACAGAAGGCACTGAACGAAGTCCGCATACACGGTCGAGGAAAGAGTTTTATGGTTAAAACGAAGAAACGGGGACGCACGATTGCTGGCAAACGATCCGCGCCAAAACGTTCACTGAGGGTTCGCCAATGTCGTCTCATTGTTTTTAAAGTGTCCAACAGTCGCGGGTGCTCTGACACATACTAACTAAGCCCCTGCGGGGGGCTTAACGAGACACCTGGCGAGCTGTTCCTGATCAGGTGGCCTTTAAGCGTTTAATTCCCCGATCGTGCGCGACTCGCGTATACGTTTCACACCTCGTTTGGAATCACCGTTCGTACATTACACAAACACACACGCGCGCGATCAGTCAATCGTACAATTCTGCGTACGTCTGTCAAATTTCAATTAGTTTGAACTAGACTATCTCCAAAGTACTGACTGGCAAGTTGCAAATGTTAAAATCTTTTTATGCATCAGCGAAACACAATAATAATAATAATAATAATAATAATAATAATAATAATAATAATAATAATAATAATAATAATAGTAATCACACATTTTTCACATCTTACAATTTTAATAGTATATATAGTCGTGCAATATATGATAATTTGTATGTGTGTAAAATGATTGTATAGTAATTGCATGGCAAATTAATGAAAGAGTAAAATATAAAATGATAATAATATAAAAAATATAAAATATAGGGTGTTGTATATTCTCTTGTACGATACAATAATAATATATTATAATAATAATTTAATTAATAACATATAATAATAATAATAATAATATATTAAATACATATATTTATATTATATATTATATGTTTATATTATCTATTATCTATAATTATACAGTAGTATATAAATTGTACAGTATAGTTCCTGATAAAAATATAGTAGTAGACCTTCACTAAACAAATTTAAGAAATACCTAACCATTCCAAAGTTAGTACAGCTTTGGCTAACAAATAAATAGTAACACACAATAAATTAATAAAATATTAAAATATTTAAAACATTTTGCTTCTCTCTATATTTCATTCGGAATTTTGCAGATGCACGTAGACTTAGTGTTACGTACGTGTTGTATTATTACGAGAATTATGTATACCAGTAGAATTATCAAATCAATAATTGATTCGATCCGCTCGACAGAAAATCTGCCGCGTAATTAATTGGATCTAACGCGGTTAAGAAAATTATTCAATGGATTTATACGGATGTACCGTAGACAAGTATAAATTCAGCCGAGTCGCGGAGGATGTAACGTAATGGGTGTTTAATTACATTACGTTGTTGGGAACAGCGTGATTGCATCACCTCAATATTATGCAACTTCGTTAAGAGATACTGTTTCCGATTCCTGCACGTACGCGAAGATCTTTCTGCGAAGATCTTTTAATGATAACGAACGATGCTTCCTCCTATTATACGAGATAAGTCTCTTTCTTTTTCCATTTCTCCCTCATATTTTATATTTCCATTCTCTCAATGTTTTGTATTCCCTCTTATATTTTATATTTCTATTTCTCTCGATACTTTATATTTCGCAATGTCCTTTTTTTTTTTTTAAATATGATTCACCAGCAATTTTCATATTTGCAACGATCGTACCGTTTGCGTTTCGAAGTTTCATCTCGGAAAGATAATATTTCGTAATATTTCGCAATATTACAATATTAATATTAATATTAATTATAAATATAAATATAAATATAAATATTAATATTGTAATAATATATTATATAATTATAATATCTATATAATTATGTAATAATATGTTAATATATTATGTAATAATTTGTTAATATATGGCATAGTGCAATTAACAGTTATATATTATAAACTAATTAATAATAAAAAATTTATTATAATATTTATATAATAATATTAAATATTAATATAATATAATATAATAATATTAGTATTTATTATAAACTAATTAATAGTTATAAATGCCTATAAATAAAGCTATAGGTCATGTAAAGATAAGATGAAAAGAAGATTACAAATATTATAGATGAATAGTCATAAAATTATTTATAGGATCTTTTTTTTCTTTTTAATCAAAGAAATAAAACCAAAAAGTAATGTTCACATTATCAGTGACAAAGAGAGAATAAAGTATTAAAAATATTTAAATATTCTTACTTTATCCTATTTATTTATCATATTTCTTTTTATAGAAAATTACTCTATTTAAATGGCATATTTTTCATAGTATATATACAACTGTAAGGAATCATTGTATTATAATTTCTCTGCTTTCTTTCAGAAAGTTACACGCGCTAACTGTTCCAAATGTCAACTCAAGAATGAAATGTAACGTGAAAAATTACAAGACACGGTGACAAGAAGCCGAAGGCTTCAATCTGAGCGGATCAGTCATTCCATCGATTACTGTTGTAATAACTTGCCTACGATCAAAGAGAAACTCGACTCATCGGTTCGCGATACGAACGAATAATCGAGGCATATCGTCATCATCGTCATCGTCATCCTTATCGCTCACGGTGTTCCAATAACCGCGATATTTCCGCTCAGCTGGCACACTATCATTATGTTAAATGCAAATTCGTCTTGACGCCGTTAGATCACGAAGTTTGCTATATCTACAAGTGAGAATTCCTCGTTAACGAGTCTACAAATTAATTATTGACGTCAAGTACAGTCACGCCATTTGCGTAAAAAAGAAAAAAAAAAATAAGGAAACGGTTATTCAGAAATTTACAGCTAAATCAATACGTATAAATTCATTTGATGAAATTCGCGATGAAATACGACTGTGACAAGTTAATATAAATCAAATGAAATTTTCTGCAAATTATTTGAAATTGTCTTTTACTTTAACTGAAATTTAAAGTTGCACAAACTTCCAAATTAGGACTATTCGTATCTTTGACAATAGTAATTTACACTTGGAGGAAGCTGGAGTTACTTTATTCGAAACGTCGAAATTAATCAAATATTACAGAAGAGGAATCGTAACTTGTCAGTTCCTTAATGTTATTGGTTGGCAAACTCTTACGCAAGATGGTAGAAAAAAATTAATATTACTTCATTCAATGTAAAAATCGGAAACTACAACTGACAGTCTCAATCTACTAATATTATTAATTCTCGTAAATAACTACTACTCAATACTAATATTATTAATTCTCGTAAATACAAAATGGCAGAGAAAATTATAATTAAAATTTAATTGAATTAAAAGAAAATTAATTTCTAATTAAATTAGAAAGATTCTAATTAAATTAAAAATATTATAATTATAATTATAAAAGTATAATTTCATTCGACGTAAAAATCAAAGACCATTATCTACATTGTGTGTTATCACTAATATCTGTTCATCGTAACTCTGAATTGTTCGTCATACGATTTGTATCATTTTTTTCGTATCGTCTTTTTCTGTATCATTCTTTATACATATCATGAATACAAAACTCGTTTATACGCGCGTTTACTAAATTAAATAAAATATCGTCACGTATAATACACACACACATATATATATATATATAATATTATATAATATATTGTATATATATTATAATTATATAAAGTTATAATATAAAATATTATATATAATATTAATATTATATTATATTATATAAAATATTAATATTAATATTATATATAATATATAATATGTTATATAAACTGAATTACCTGTAATAACAAATCGAGAGAACCAATCGCCAATTAATTGCACATCTAGAAGAACCACCTCTAATAACTATACTAAACAACCGGCTGTCATTCACGTTTCATCACGAGACTCCAATAACCAGCGTTATCCCACATCTGCGTCGACTCTTGAAGTACATACATACATACATACATACACACACACATACAGAGACACATACATACGTATCACGTGGCATGTGCCCCATTCTTATACACGACACAGCGGACTTTTATAAGAACCGAGAGTTACCGCGTTATCGCGCGCCGTAACCGCTAGGTAGCATCTGTTCGGAAAAGGTCCCACCGGGACCGAACCTAATCTCCTCGCGGAGGCGCAACATCTGGCCTCGAGTGGCTTCGTCAGGAAATTGTCGCGATAAATCATCGTTCCGCTATCGGGACGACCGATGGCCCAGCGTATCTCGGCAGGTAAACCGGCGCAACGGTTTCTCTTCCTTCGAAGAGATAGGAGCAACAGGTCGTCCTCTTCGTCGAGGATGTAACACGATCCCCGATACTGTGTGTTTCGTATCGTCGAAAAATCGCGGATGAATCGCTCACCGTTATGCTGACGAAGGAGATCCCGAAGGAAACTGGCTTGATGGACGATCTCGAGGAAAATTCCACACGAGTTGATTGACTGGAGGTTAATACCTCGAAACATGCGCGGAACGGAGAATCGATGAGGTTTTCGAGAGGAGACGTTCAGACATTGGAGAAACTGAGGGACGAAGAGAGATATAATTGTATTGTCAAACTTGTCACGCCTAATCTATTCATTACTGTAGAAGAATTCTGAATCCGATTCGGTCGTAGATCCTTTCTAACTTGCGAGATTTGTTGTGTCGATGTTGCAATAACTACAATATTCCGGATATTTTATGTGTTTCTGCGTGCGCTGATTTTTCGCGTAGAGAGAAGCCACGGTTTGCTAGATCGCGGATTTTCATTCATTTATGAACAATTTAAAGACGTAGAAATGTAGAAATACATATCGAAGTGTCAATCACCGGAACATTCAACCCGTTCTTTTTCTTTTTTTTTTAATCGACAATCGTCGATGTTTAACCTCTTGCGCTGGAATGACGTGCCACGCACGTCGAGAATTTTTTTGCTCCAAAATTGTAATATTTTCTCAGTTTTAAGTATAACTTAAGTGAAACAAAACAGGCAAAACAAATAATAAATTTATTACTTCTTTCAATAATTTCTATCTAGTGATATCATACCGACGAGTTCAAAAAGAAAGCGACAAATAAATTGTACACAGTGTGGTCACTCGTTATGGTCCGCAATCAGTTGCCAGCGCAAGTGGTTAAAAAAGGGGTAAAAATTACTCTCAAAGTTGGAGGTGACAGGACATATTTTGTCAAACATCTCGGAGATTATTGAAGATACAATCTTTCTGTAATGAAATTGGTGCTTTTTCAAGGACGAATTTAACGGTGTATACTATTTTGCAAAATGAAACCATTTGTTTAAACGATACGATTTAAAAAATTGTATCTTTTATATATCGATGTGTAAAATATCGAAATTTAGTTTAGATTCTACTCTTTTAATATAGATTTATAGACATAAATACCACTGGTAATTGTGTATACTTCAATAATACTCATTTATATATATCATTAAAGATCAATAGTCAAAGTGGAAGTAGTTTTGCATGATGGGAACGATATAGGTTAAGAAACAGTGGGCGGTCATTAGATGAAGTAAATGAGATCGTGTCTATAAATTTGCATACGTATGCGCGGTGAAGATAGAGTGGGAAGTATTACAGAAAATGTTGATTATAAAGATATATGAAGAACAATGAACAACACGATGAAAACAGATGATGGGAGTTTCTCTTATAAGGATTTTCCCTTATATTTAGAACGTTGAATGTCGCAGATTTTTATTCTCTCTTGAGATGTTAATATTTTTTAAACATTTTTTCGAAATAAATTTAAAAACATCTACCTGAATCGATTAGATTGAGTAGAAATAAAAGCAAAGAAATGTTACATATTTGCATGCTCTTACCTGCATGTAGAACGCTTCTCCCCTCGTGATGACGAAGCTGCTGGCTCTGTCATCGGTTTGTAGGGCAAACAGACTCGCCGCTACGATAGCCAACGAAGCTGAAAAAAGAAAAAAATATTCGTTCTTTATAGTTTTTCGTAAAGAGAAACTATATCCATTGATAATATTCGCGTATTCATAAAAAGACAATTTTTATATTTATAGAGTAAGACAATTTTATATTTATAAATTTACATTATATAGATAAATATATAGGTTTCAATGAAATGCAACGAGAAACAAAAATAAATAGAGAAGTTACATTGCACAATTATTAATAATATAATTAATGGAGAATTTTTTCGATTAATTTGTGAAATTTGCATTTTGAAAAGCTATTGCAATCGTCAATCTGTTTGTTGGAAACGTTTGAAAAATTTTAATATATAATTTGTTAAAATTATAATATACGTCTCCTTTTTTTTCAAGGCAGCTTTTACCTAACGGCAAAAGTAGAAAATTCATTCATCGAATGCGGTCGACTCGCACGATCTATGAGTTTAGCGCGTATCGCTTTACAGCAACAAGATCTACCGCAGATATTCGATTCTTCGTGTAAGGGTAAGTAGGCCAGTAAGTAGACAAGTGACTGGTAATCCTACCGTGGTCAGACTATTGCAAAATTATTCCCCGGCGCCGTCCTGGTGCGAAAGGACTTCCACGCCTTTAACCACTTGCGCTGGCAACCGATTGCGGACCATAACGAGTGACCGAACCGTATACAATTTATTCGTCGCTTTCTTTTTGAACTCGTCGGTACGATATCACTGGATAGAAATTATTGAAAGAAGTAACAAATTTATTATTCATTTTGCCTATTTTGTTTCACTTAAATATATTGTATCACTTAAATGTACTTAAAACTGAGCAAATATTATAATTTTGGGACTTCACTTAAATATATTGTATCACTTAAATATACTTAAAACTGAGCAAATATTACAATTTTGGGACAAAGAATTCTCGGCGTGCGTGGCACGTTATTCCAGCGCAAGAGGTTAATTACGCTTTCAAATTCCCACGTGTTTCGCAGTTTCGTAAATGAAGCTGAAACGATCGCTGAATTATCATCGTGCATTGATCTCGTTATTAAATAAGAATTCCAATTTCACAAATTGGAATAAATAGCGATAAATTCGAAAGCAGAAACAAACGAGTTACATCGTCGACTACTGACGAGATGGCGCACAAACAGAATTAGAATACATTTCCGTGATTAAAGTTCAATCTTAAAATTCATTTCCATTCGAACTGTCCGGGGAGGCTATCGTGATATTGCCTATGCAATATTTACAGACACGTGTAACAAACCGTGTGCTCAATTAAAACGGAATATTTATAACAACGCACGTATCTTTTGATCGTTCGATTTCAATTGATGATATTAACAACGTTTCTGAATCCTCAAGCAATCGATTTCGCATTTTTTCTTTTTTGCTCTTTCGTTTATTTATATCGCGCACAATTAATACTCCACGCCTGCTTTGCCATTTCTCAGACAATCCTCCTTCAAAGACCGCAGTTTGTATATAAAATGATCTGTTTGCGATCTAATTATCTTGTACTCGACCACGAATCAGTCGAATCAGATTGGTAATTCAAGGAACTTTCAATCGGATCGAGATTAATTTATAATCAGCATTGAACGCGTTTTAGTTAGTTAGGTTAATTAATGGGGAAGCTGATTGATTTTAGAAATGAATAGAAAACAGAGGCAGAGACGTTAATGTAAAAATTGCATTGTTGATTAATTTACAGAACAGGAGAACGGTAATGTTAATAGAAAAATATTTTTACAATATTTAATATTAAATTTAATAAATGTAGATAAATTTAATTTAATTTAATTATTAAATATTAAAAGTAAATTTAATATTAAATTAATACTTATTTATATAAATAATAATAATTATTTTACTGTCAACAATTGAAACTTAGCTGTATAATTTTTGTTACAACAGATCTTTTTGGAATACAGAGATTTATAATTCAGCTTCAACATTCAAACATAATATCGTGCACGCGAAGAATGAAATGTGAGAGGACATTACGTTTGTGCAAATTCATTCAGCTTTTCCAAATGAAAATTTAGGAAATGAAACGAAGCTAAACAATTAGCTGTTTACAGAACAAGGGAACGGCGATGTTAGTAGAAAAATATTTTTATACTGTCAACAAGTGAAGTTCAACATCTTTCGTTGCAACGGATCTTTTCGGAATAGAGAAATTTATAATTCAGCTTCAACATTCAAACATAATATCGTGCACACGAAGAATGAGAGGATCTACATTTGTGCAAATAGAATTTAAGCTCGACAATTCAGTTTCTTTTACTTCTGAATATCTCATCGCATTTCTCTATTTTTCTTCTTTTCTCTAGATTCCACGCACTTCCAGAAATTTTTTCGCGAATCTTAATAATAATTCACTGTGCTACGGGAAATAATACTCACTGGCTAACGTGGCGAGAGCGACTTTCCCTATCAGGGCGGTGCTGTACGAGATAATGACTCGTTTCGCCGAGGAGGCCATCGCCAGTTGCAGCACGGCCAGGCCGACCAGGATCGCCAAAAGGGCAGAGGCAGTCGCCGCGGCTAAACCTGCCACCCACACGGCCACTGAAACAGTAGAAAACCTTTACGCTTCGAGCTCGATTGCTCGTCACCCGGCACCATCGATTACGCTTCGACAAAAAGGAATGTTCCCGCGGTAAAGGTTACTCCCCCTCCTCCTCCTCCTCCTCTGCCACTGCCAAGTTTCTGGATGGCAGTTTCCCCAAGCAGTTTTGGTTTATTTAGGGTATTTTATGGGTAATATCTCGAGCGACGTGTTTCCCGGACGAAGGTATTAAAGGAGGGTTGTTTGCGAACGCGCCAGACTTCCGTGACCTTTCGCGAGAGAATTTTTTTACGAGGACTGGCGGAATAAATGGCTCAAATATTTGATACGTTTTATGAAAAGGGGGGAATGGTTAAATATTTCGTTTATAGAGGGAGTTTAATAGCTTTAGTAAGAATTGTAAATAATGGAGATACGTTTTACATATTCGTTCAAAGGTCTTACGACGTTAGTTACAAAATTGGAGCAATCAAATAATATTTTACGCTACGAGGTTGACACATTGACGATTGTATTATAAACGTTTAATTAGAAAAATTTCGATTTATTCGAAATAGGAGGACTTTTGTATAATTTGCAGAAGATTTGAGGGGTGTAAAGATAGGTGAAATAAACTCACACACTGGCTGGAATCTGGAAACCCCTTGGCCGCATCTTTCTCTACCGTACAATAGTAGCTTGCACTGTCTCCATGGACCAAAATAACCTTTTTCGGCTGCTGAACCAGCTGTAAAGTGAAAAATAGAGCACAATGTGATAATTCCAGATAACTACAATTATTATTAACAAAATCTTTGTTTCTTATTTCTTGTTTCATGTTTCTTATATAAGGTATAAAATAAAAAAATTCATTTTGTACCGTTTGTATCAGGGTAATTAATTAATTGTAATTAATTAATTTTAATAATTTAATTATCTCGAAGTAAATGATCTAAATATATATATACATACATATATATATATAATTATACATATACATATACATACATATATATATATATATATAATTCTTTTTGTAGAATAAAAATACATTATATACATATATATATAATTTTAATACAATTATATTGATATATACATTATATACATATATATATAATTTTTTTTGTAGAATAAAAAAGATAAATATATATTTAGAAATTAAATGTTTGTCGTATTTATTAATATCTAATTTTTTTTTAAATAAATTTAATTTATATTTGTATAGTTTGTTACATTTGTATAGTTAATTTATATTTGTATAGTTTGTTGTATTCAACTCAATCTCACAGCAACTGTGCATTTACTGTGTTTTTCGTCATCGCCTGGAAATAATTAAGCACTCCAGTGCACATTCTCAGAATAAATAAAGCAAAACGCTTAGGGTGTTAAGTTAAATCGTTGCAATCACGGAAGACGATCAGAAATTTAGTTATCGTTGGTCGTCTTTTAACGCGACAAATTTTCAGACCGATCAATTTTTCCCGTTCGAGAGCGTTATGCAACTAGTTGAACGGCTCGTGACCACGGAGGAAAAAGAAACGGATAACGAGCGGCAGAGAGCGAGAACGACGTTCCTGGCCACGAGAACGTGATCCCGAGCGGTGCACGGACAATTGGAAACCGCAATTTCACCGAGTTCGTTTTGCCGTTCGAACGATCCGTGAAGTCGGACCGATGCCTTCCACTGCGAGCTCGTGTTTTTCCATTTTCTCTGTGTTCGTTTTCTTTCTCCCGGAAGATACCAAAAAAAAAAAAAAAAAAGGAAAGGACTCTATGTTTCCTGCGTCGTCAATTATGTATGTAGGGTATACGTAGTGGTAGGAATTTGCAGTGATGCATACGTTCAAGGTTAAAAATTATTTTTCCTTTTTTTTCTATGAGAAGTTAAATTGCGATTATTTGTTTGTAATAAGGACGAAGCAGTATTACAAACTCTTCGATTTCCCCAAGACTTCAGAAAATTATAGAATCTAGATGAAAAAATAAAATACTAATCGAACTTTCTTTTTATAATTCGTTGATGATACTAATTGAAAAGAATTGTGCGAGTGAAACAACGTCGCGTTAATGGATTAATTCTCTAAGCTGTTAAAATTAATAAATTTCTACTTTCATTAGGATTTACAAATGAAGAAAGTCGAATGAATCAAAGAGAGAAGAATTTGTTACATGCTTCGATTCTTCACCGAAATTCTTCAATGCTGAAATCGTGAAACGTGTCGCTTCGAAGCAAATTTTTATTTAATTTCCACTCAGCGGTACAATTGTACCACCTTTAACGAAAGATCGTACAATATTTCACAGCGTGAAATATGATTTCCGCTGTTATTGCCTCGTTGAATGCCGATGAATCGTGTGAAATTAAAAATCAGAAAATAGAAGGCGGTTCGGGACGAGAAGAAGATGGATGGATAATTTGTTGATCGTTTTCACTTCTCACGATTATTTTCCGGGCATTGTTGACGGTTGTGATGTGTTACATTTGAGGTGAAAATGTTGGGTGACAGTGATGTGTTTCACCGAGGTCTAAATCTGGGACGTTGTCTGGTGACTTGAAATGAAAACTGGCTCGCGGTATCTCGTTTTCCATTCACCTCGTTTACGTGAAACTTCGAGGTGCGCGCGCGACACGATAAGAATAAATATGTAAATTTGTATTTTCCAGAATAAATTGCAGAATAGATCGTGTCTTTAAGATTATCTAAATCAATTTAAATTAATTATTTAAATTCTCAAATTCAAAAGTTTAGAGTTTTAGAGTTTTGGAGTTTTGGAGTTTTGGAGTTTTAGAGTTTTAGAGTTNTTAGAATTTTAGAATTTTAGAATTTTAGAATTTTAGAATTTTAGAATTTTAGAATTTTAGAATTTTAGAATTTTAGAATTTAGAGTTCTTAGAATTTAGATTGATTGTTAACTCGAAATTAACTCGAATAATTCAACAATTGAGAGAAGATTTACAGATTAAGCGACGTATAAACGTACAACAGAGAAAACACAGCCAGACGCAGTTCCTGTTATATTGACTGGGAAATGTGTCTGACATAGACAATCCGCTTTCCCTTGCCATCTCGCTGTTCACCTCTTCCGCGCAATTCTACTCATGCACGTCGTATTTCACTCAAGTTTCTGACACGTTTCTTATTAAACAATCGCTTTTGAGTTTACTAATAAATCTGCTTAAGATGCTCAAGCAAGCAACATTGATCTCGTTACGGAACTTTCTCGTCCTCTATCAATCAAATCTTTCAAACAGATCTTACGCGCGGCAACAAATAATTCTCATTGTAAAATTAGCGCGGCTCCGCGTCGAATCCACTCGATAGTTAATTAAATTACCTTGAATTGAACTGAATAAATATATCCTAACGATTAATCCAATCCCGACTGCTAATTACGCGAACTGAAAAACACAAAAGAAAGGAAACTTTTCAAGGAAATATCATGAGAACAAATGAAATTATTTTCTTCTCCTCTTTCCTGCGTCGAATGAACAATTGATTCGATATAAATAAATCGAAGTTACTGATTAAATGAGCTAGAGCTTCGTAAAATAAAAATAGAGAAACAACAAACTGAAAACAAGTACGACAATAAAGGAGGAAAAAATAAAGAAGATGATAAAAAAAAAAGCTTTTTATTTTCACGAAAGCCAATTGAGATCGAAATCCTGAACCTAACAAGGATCGTTCGAAGAGAGCTCCAAACGAGCAATTCAATTTGTCGAATTGGAATTCCTTTGCGAAATACCACCGATACAGATCGATAAGTTGTAAAAAAGGGAGGGAGGGGGGTGAGGCGAATTAATCGCCAGTTCAACGAGTTCACGTAAACGTTCACCGTGTCAAATTCAGCGTGTCTGCGACCTGGATTCTTCTTGAAAATCGCAAGCTCGTCAAGGTGCGCGAACAAAAATGCATATTTGTCACACAACGCGCGAGAAATCGAATAACTGAGACAAGAAGCGTTCTTGCGATTCGTATTAATGTTCACGTGGACTAACAGCTCGATCACCAGAGATCCTCGAAAGCCGCGAGTATTCAGACTACGTTTTTCCACTAATTATCAAGACCGCCGCTTCCAAATGCGTTCGTGGAAATCGAGAAATTTCCTGCCGAGGAAATTTCCTGCAATCTGATTTGGAAATTCAAGTGACTAATCGTCGGAATCATTTCTTTTCTTTTTAAACCATTAAGGAACAACATGGGTCGTGATGATGCATGAGTTGGGGGCTTTTGAATTTTGTACGATCGCACAAAAAATTCTGTTAAGAGGCCTTCAATTAATTGCAGCAAGATCAAATCAACTCTATATACTAATAATATATTAATATAGTATATAATATAATATATTATACGTTATATAACAATAATATAAGTTATTGTAAATTATTATACATTATATAACATTAATATAAATTATTATAAATTATTATACATTATATAACATTAATATAAATTATTATACATTATATATTATACACTAATATAATATATTAATATAGTAATATATAATATATAATAATATATTACATAATATATAATATAGTATATTATAGTATAATATATATAAATTTATATTATATTATATTATATTACATATAAATAATATATATATAAATATATAAATTATAATATATTAATATAAATATAATACTAATAATATATTAATTATATATTATACTAATAATATATTAATAAAATTAATAAAATCCTACCAAAAAATACTGCAACATACTGATAAAAATTCTACAAAAAAATCCTACAAAAAAAAAAAGAAAATTATATTCTCGACTTTCCAATCCAAAAATTACAGAACGCACGGTTTCCGATATTTCACGGAAGTCATTAATTGATCCGAGTACTCGTCAAACACTTGGATATTATTTCTCGCAGACCATCGATTTTATATTTCCACCGAACAACCACACACAAAGCTATTTCCCCGCGCCCACGCAAAATGCGAAATAAAAATCGGTGTCTGATTATTTTTTTCAACGTGAGCAGCGTTTCACGCGCACGGCGATCATCGAAAATCTCTCAAAAGGTCGGCGTGGGTGCTCGTTTGCTCGTTAGCCGATTAATCTAATCGTTTTCATCGGCTTTGCGAGCTTTCGTGCCTCTCCTCCTCCTCCAAACGATTCTGCACAGGCTCATCTTCAGTACAAAGAGAAACAACATGGACGTCACGCACTGTTCGCGTAATAATTTCCACTTTATAATTACCGTTGCCTCGCGCCGACAGACTCGACGAACAACTGGTTGCGCGAAACCTCGCGATACATATTCAGCAGCGATCTCGCATGTATTTCCGCGATAACGCGGTGAAATCGGCGAGTTTCGAAAATAAGGCTCTCCCGCCGCCGCGAGACAATTAGCCGACTCGCGATTGTGTTCCGCGCGCGAGACACGGATGTGAAAATTAAGACGAGAATATAACGCGGCTGCTTAAGCCACGAACATAATTATTCAATGTTTCAATATATAATAATATAATATATTAATAACACATATAATAACAGTAACATTATATAATATAGATAATATATATAATATAATAATAATACAATAAGTAATATAATATAATATAATAGTAATATAATAAGTAATATAATAATATAACAATAATATAATATAATATAAATAATATATAATAATAATATAAGAAGTAATATAATATAAAATAAATAATATATAATAATAATATAATATAAATAATATATAACAATAATATAATATATTAGTATAATAATATATTCAATATAATAATAATAATTATAATTATAATATAAATAATATAAAACAATAATATAATATAGTATATAATATAATATATTAGTATAATAATATATTCAATATAATAATAATTATCAATTCAATGTAATAATAATTATTAACAATAATTTGATACTAATAATAATATCAAGGTTTACAGCGCGTTTCACACATTTTCTGTTATATATTCTATTTCATTGAAAAAAAGATTTTCCCCTAATCTTTAAAAAGAAGTTAGCTCTTAACAAAATTTATTAACGCGAATATTAGTCGAATATTAGTTTGGAACAGTATCTGATGTTTAACTGCTTTTTCTTGATTTATTAAAATTACTCAAAATAATTTATTGGAGCTGTCCTTCTATTGAAGCCAACTTCTTCAATTGAGGAAGAAGTACGACGAGTCCATTTTTGTCAAACTTATGTGTCATGAAATGATGATTGAAAAAAAAGAATTTTAATAGTTAATTAGTTGTAATTTTAATAGTTATAATAGTTGTTTTTAATATATTTTAATACAAATTTTTGAAGAGCATTAGGTAGCTTCTAGCTTGTGAGGTTTTGTTGAATTACCTATTCAATTTTTTTCTAAAATTTTCTAAGATTCTTCTATTCTCTTCGAATAAATTAAAGGTCTTTATTGTTCGTTATAAAAGTTTCTTCTTTCACCACGAATGATTCAATTTATCGAGTTTTTGATAATTCAAATTTGATTTTGTTTATAATACTAGATTGTTCAATTTGTTTACATGTAGAATTTCATGAAAATCCTTTCATCTTTCAATTAATTTCAACTGGCAAAGTGTTGGATAAATTATTGGAAACTGTAGGAGGCTTGTTGACGATGATACGATAAAATAACTCCTCATAGGAAATACGAACTTCCGTAGAATTTATCATAAATTGTTTAATTCATCGGACTTTTTCATAGAATTATTTCATTTCGTAAGATTTTTTCATCTTCTTTCAGTTAATTCGCGTTTCTCATTAGTTCACGAATTTCTTACAGAAACCTTGAAGAAGTAGCAATCTCTTCCAGGATCTATCGAATCGTCAAACTCTTTTGTAGAATTTAGAAAATTGTTCGATCTTGCATTATTCATCTCCTTGGAATTAGTTAATTGAATAATTAACGATCATTGTTGGTAAATATTATTATTGGAAAAACGTAAGAAATACACTTTTGTCGTAAAATTTCTACTGTGACAATGGTTGCTGTTTATTTTGAACTGGAACGTTGGCCACCAAACAATTCTTACCGTCGAATCGCTCGTTTATTTATGTACTCGGGCAAACGTGTTTTATTGACCGTAACCGAATGTTACAGTGCGACTTGTTACCTATGCTTTCGTTGTTGCTTTTCTCTCTCTCTCTCTCTCTCTCTCTCTCTCTCTTTCGTGCATTTAGATGAGTCGAATTCAATAGTGCGCGCACCCACGTCAGTTAGATGGAAAATTGACACGTCAAACGCCCTTTTCGTTGATACCGGAGTTTCGATATTGAAAGCGTGGTATGTACCGACATCCAGAAAACAAAATGAAATTTTGGAGAAAATTTTCGATCTTCGTACGCACTTGGAAACGCAAGTTTCCATTGTGATTAATTTTGCAACACTCAGAAGCTACATTCTACATTTAATATGACGCGACTGAGGTATTAAAATAAATATTTCACGTCTACTTGCACATTATACTGTATATCTTGCGTAATTTGGAAAAGTGTGTTTTGAAAATGCAGCGAAAAACATGAGGAGTTATTTCACATTTGTGAACAAGAAATTATGTGATTCAAAATAGTACGTGTTCGTCTATCGGTGATTATTTAAATAATAAAGAGGAAGAATGAATAAAATTTTCATAATCGGTCGAGGAGTATCTCTGCAACAATATCACAGTGATGAATTCGAATTTATGTTTAATTATCGACTAGAAACTAATCAATTTTGTAAAAATTCGACATCCAAAACTTCACTAGATTTGATTAAATATCGTATTCTGTAAAAATTATTACTAATTCTATAAAAGTGATTACCACAAGATCCAAAAATTATTGCTGATTCTATAAAAATGATTACCACAAGATCCAAAACTTCACTAGATTTAATTAAATATCGTATTCTGTAAATATTATTATTAATTCTAAAAGTGATTAGTACAAGATCCAAAAATTATTACTAATTCTATAAAAATAATTACCAGAACATCCAAAACTTTACTAGATTTAATTAAATATTGTATTCTATAAAAATTATTACTAATTCTGTAAAAGTGATTAGTACAAGATCCAAAAATTATTACTGATTCTATAAAAATGATTACCACAAGATCCAAAACTTCACTAGATTTAATTAAATATCGTATTCTGTAAAAATTATTATTAATTCTAAAAGTAATTAGTACAAGATCCAAAAATTATTACTGATTCTATGAAAATGATTATCACAAGATCCAAAACTTCGCGATTTAATTACTTTCACGATACAATTGCAGACACGCTCGTAGAAATTATGTGGCTATTTCGTTCGAAGAAATTGAAATCTAAACAAAAAGCGCTAATTACTAGAATATTCCTTTGAATAAAAAAATAGTTAAGAAATTCGTCTCTCCTCTCGCGAATAAGATTTCAAGTTGCTGCTCTTGCTTCACTTTGGAAAACGACGCGACGCGTAAAATTGCGTACGTACCAACACACAGACGTGTCGAATAAACCTTGCACGTGCGTGTGGATTACGCAACACGTATCCGCGATGGGTATTAACAATGAATTCAACAGCGAGTCTTAAACGTGCTTGACCTTCGTCCCTAAGATGCAAGCCACAGAATAGAGCTAGACTCGCATACAGACGCGTATTCGGACATGTTTTATCGCGCACAGGTTTAACGAACAAAAAGTCCAATTAACCAGGCGCTGCTGTTGCACCATCCGCGGTAATTACGTGCACACGAGCCAGATCATAAAGTCACGATATCATGCCACGTTGCCGAAAGAATTTTTCCTTTATCGAAGAGTCACGATCCACGCGCGTCATTAACTTTCAATGCAACTTGCAAGTGTGTCTACTATTTCCTTTCAGAGAATTATTTTTCTTTTTATCCGAATTGTAAGATAGATCGCATTGAAATAATGAAATTGATTCACAAAGTTCAATGAAGAAAGAGGAGAGAAGACAGTAATAATTCGACAGAATTTCTAGGAAAGTTCTTGTACGATAATTTAATATATAATATTAAAATTTAAATTATATATAAAATATATAAGTTTAATATTAATATAATTGTTATTATTATATTATTAATATAATGTAATATAATATTAAAATTTAAATTATATATAAAATATGTAAGTATATCTATAAGTATATATTAATATAATTGTTATTATTATATTATTAATATAATATAATATAAAATTTAAATTATGTATAAAATATATAAATTTAATATTAATACAATTATTATTATTATATTATTAATATAATATAATATAAAATTTAAACTATATATAAAATATATAAATTTAATATTAATATAATTATTATTATTATATTATTACATTAATATTAATATAATATAACGTTAAATTTAAATTATATATAAAATTCGTCTCTGCCCACCTTCATCTGTTTTCAGATCTGTAGGAATTTATATTGAACATTTAACGAGCAATTAAGATCTTATTGTTTCTCTTGATAACGGTGCTAACGATCTGATCAGATAAGTCAAACTGTTCAAACTTTTCAAAATGGCAGACTCCCTTGTCCCTGTGGACCTCATTTGATTCTATTAAGTTCCATTTTATACTGGATCTATTAATTATGTATTAAAATGTTCTATCGTTTCTATTCGTGTACACTTCCGGCACAAAATTTTGGAGCTTGTTAAAGTCTCCTTAAATAAAAAGTAACGACTTCCTTAAGTTAAATAACTAATTATTAATATATATGTTTATGTTGCTATTTTAAAATATTGAAACCGCGATTGATTATGTTTGAAACTCACAATTAAATATATAACTTATAAGATAACTTATAAGATACATAACTAAGTATATAAACTTATAAAAAAGTATTTAGAAAAATGTACGAAAAACATTTAAAGGAGTGCACGTTCTATAATTCAATCTTACTAGACTCTATTTTATTTTATACAAATCCACAAGTTAAATAAATTTTAAAGACTACATTCTGGTGAATGGAATGGTATTTTTACGAGACAGCAATACTAGATACCCGCGAGCACATTTTGTAATAATCCGACGCTGAGGATAAGCCATCGATCTTTTGTATGATCGGGGGAGCGATTTGCTCGTTGAAAAAAGAACCAACGAGGAAAAAGTGGATTCGCAACACGACACGCTATTAATGCGAAAATCGGTCTCACGACGATTCGTCTCCCGTATCGACTACCAGACTGTGACTGCCAGAGATCCACACGAATCGATCCCACGCGGTGGAAATTGATTCCGCGCTTCTCCGATGTCGTAGGTTTCGAAAGATGCTCGAGGCACGAGTGTGACTGGCTTTTGACCGCGAATTATAAGCAACGACCAGATCGGATACCAAGATCGTCTCATCTTCATCCTTGTTACACTGTGTATCAAGCGTGCAATTTTTACACGTTATTTCTTTGTTGTTTTTTTTTTTTAATTTTTTCATTAACACACCGCTCATGTTTTAAAAACATTAAATCTTATTAGATTTTAGAATTTTCACTCTGTACAATTCCGATTATACAAAGTTGTCCCTTTGACGTATTTTTGATACTATAATTCATTATATAATATATATAATATATGATATATATAATGATATATAATTCAATATATTGGAATATGTTATCTTCTTTGATCCCCATGATAAATAAATCAGTTATTTTACTATTGATTATAAGAATATCTGTATGACATTCTAGTACGGAATATTCAAGAAATTAATAAATAAATAATAATTTTTGTCCAAAAATTAACTTCTGTGTGAATTACGATTTTTATGCACAAGCCTTGGAAAATTAATATATATATAATGATATATAATGCATATATAAATTAATATATATATAATATATGATATATATAATGATATATAATTCAATATATTGGAATATGTTGTCCTCTTTGATCTTCCTGATAAATGAATCAATTATTTTACTATTGATTATAAGAATATCTGTATGACATTCTAGTACGGAATATTCAAGAAATTAATAAATAAATAATAATTTTTGTCCAAAAATTAACTTTTGTGTGAATTACGATTTTTATGCACAAGCCTTGGAAAATTAATGGAATATATTTATTCAAAATTGTGAAAATTAAAATTTCTGAATCTACAAAATGGTCTAACAGACAAGTCAATTTAACGAATAACAGCTGTAATTAATGGTCACCTGCGCGAGATGAAAGGGTAGTGACCCAGTAACGATCATCGCGACAAAAATTAGCTATACCTATGCAACTTTCACCATTAACACAATACTTCAGCCGAGGCCACCTAATAATAAGAGTAGGCAAGGATATTCAGGTTTTCTCTCCAAGTTGTGTTCGTTAGTGTTCCGCTCTTAAGCGAATCTAATTGATGATAAATGTGAAACCGTGTATCACACGCGTGTTACTTATATGTACTAACTAATTACTAATACTAACTCATGCAGTTTATCATATTTAGAGTTGTACCATCGTAACTAAAATTTTTATCGTACAAAGCAGATTTTTATATATTCAATATGTCAGCTCTTTTTGTTCATCACCCAGAGTTTGTATTATAAAGTTAAGTTGTGTTCACTACACGATTTTATCGTGTCAAGTAAATCTAAATTTATACTATATTTTACATTCGTGCAAAGCAAATTTCAATGAAAGATAAAAACAAATATTTCGATCGAAGAATAGGCGAAAAGTTTAACGTTAATATTTGCGCTTATTGACGTTCTTGCGACAGAATGCTGCAACATCGCGTTCCACGACACTGTCTCGTAACTGCAGCGTCACATGTTGCGACATTCATCTACACACGCTACACACGTACAGTATAAATAATAATCGCCAGAAACGTCGGTGACTGCGTCGTAAATTCAGACTTTTATCCACAGGTTATACAACTAATTATACCTGTACCAGATGCACATTCATAGATATTGTAAATTAAAAACTTCTTTCTTTGCAAAAACAATAATTGTCTTTCACCAATCTTTGACAATCTTTCGCCAATTAGGAATTTGGAAAATTATAAAATTACAGAGGGGAAATTTTAATGCAACAGAGAAAAGAAGGGCAATTCTTTGTGTTAAAAAAAGAGACGAATTTTGCAAAAATAGAATGACAAACTTACGTGATGAATCATTAATACGTATTTAGTTCCAAAGTAATATAATCCTAACATATATACTGTGAAGACAAAAAAATGAAGTATCAAGGGAGACACAAAAACATAAACGACGTTAAGTAATAACTTCTTTACGTTACGTTACGTCGATTTACAGCATAATGACTGGCAACGACCTGGGAAAAGTCGGAATTTCGAAAATTAATAATTAATTTACAATTAAATATTAATTAATAATTAATTTACAATTAAATATTAATTAATAATTAATAATGAAATATTAATTAATAATTAAAATTAACAATAATTTTCGAATAAATTCGACGAACGAAGGAAATTTCACGGATGGAATATACCATCAGCAAAGAATTCGCGGAGCAGTGGCCATTTGAAACGATAAAATCGTTTGCAGGTAGGATAATCAGAGGAGGGCGCAGAAGAGAAGAAAAACGGGAATGTCAAAGAGAAGAGGACGCGAGCAAGAGTTATTCTAACCACAATCTTGTTCTATCGAACGCGAGATTGTAGGGAATCCGAGCGGAATTTATTTCCTTCATTGTTTAATCTCCTCGCGGAAATGAGAATTTTCCTGCAGGTGATAAACTTGCTGGGCCTTAGTTTCTCTCTCTCTCTCTTTCTCTTTCATAACGTTGCCTAGAGAACGATGATACGCGTTAATGACACTTTTACGATCGTTTAAAGGCAAACAGGATGAAGATTATTGCAACACAACGACGTACATACATGCTTCGTTTCGTGTGTTCGTGAGAAAACAACACTTCCGTCTTTTTCCAACGTGTGCCGCTGAATCGCGTACAATGCGAATCGCGCGATCGTGTTAATTTAATTTACACACCGATTTGGGACTAACGTAGAAACGGGAGATCTCATTGTCAGTGATTTCACTTCTCTGGTTTCGGTAAATTTTCAGTAAATAACGCGATTTCTATCTATTCTAGACAGCTGTTCCTATTCTCGTTCTTTGCATAATGAATTTTCGAAAATTCTTTTTAACCACGCGCAGTGGCAACTGATTGCGGACCATAACGAGTGACCAAACCGTATACAATAATTCGTCGCTTTCGTTTTTTGAACTCGTCGGTGTGATATCATTGGATAGAAATTATTGAGAGGTAGTAAATTTCTTATTTGTTTTGCCTGGATTATACTTAAATATTCTAAATATACTTAATCATTTCAGCGCAAAAGATATAAGCACAGAAGAAAAAAATTGCTGCTTGCAACGAGATACAATTTTAAACTTTGATAAAATGAAATGAAATCTTCAGATATACAGTATAATTCCATCTTCTCTATACCTTCCACGTACAATTAATAAGTATTAATAACATTCTGCAATTATTAGACTGCGGATATTTACGGAAATTTGTAATTCTTGAAGAGCGAAGTCTTCTTAGTCTTTATATAATTCATCTGCTATAATATTATAACGAGCGCACTCTGTGGATATTTTATACGTATATATTTGATCATATCTTTCCCATTAATTTCACCCGGTAAATGTAACAGTACGTACTAAATATTTTACGAGTTTTAAATGCTAATGGGATCTGAATATTAGTCAAATTTGTATTAAATTCTCTTTATACTACGTCGCTGGTAATTCTCTGCTCTTTTTCACGCAGTTACTAAAATCTCCTTCCTATAGGGTGGTCACTGAAAGACTAAATGATATAAAACAAAAATAACTTTCGCAAACACGTTTTTTTAATTTTTTACTATTTTATTTTACTACAAAATTATTTTTTCTAACAATTATTGATTAATTCCTTCACGATTTAATATATTATTTAATAAATTTATTTTAATTTTATTTAAAGAATTCTCTATATCAATAATTTTTTTAAGATTAATATTTTTTATTATATTTATAATTTTATTTAAATTAAATTTTATTTATTATATTTATTTTTATTTAATTTATTATATTTATATTTATTATATTTATTTTTATTTAAATTTTTTATTATATTTATAATTTTATTTAAAGAATTCTCTATATCAATATAATAATTTTTTTAAGATTAATATTTTTTATTACATTTATAAATTTTTTTAGATTATTTGCTTATATTTTTTTCTTTAACAAGACATCTTTTATTTAATTTGTCAATATCACTATCATTAATTTATCAATATCATTTCCCAATTAATTTCTCAAAACATTTAGTTTCATTAAATTCTCCTAAATAATTTTAAAAAAAAGAATAACTTTTTTCTATAACCTACGAAAAGCGAAAACAAAAAGGATCGAGAATGAACGGAGTTATAACTTTTTCAAACCCTTCTGTTTTTTCAGTGACCACCCCATACAAAATCTCGTTACTATGTTAGAGCTCGGGCGCGCGAGTTTTCTGTATCTACGATAATCGCACTTCCTTCGATTACAATCGCCCGGATCAAATTGAAGTTTGTTGCCCGCGCGGGAATTTCACGTTGTTATCTTTATTTTATTTTATTACGCTACGGGAGATGAAACGTTTATCGTCATTGCTGTAATATTAAACTGCGCGCGGTTTTGTTCTTGAGAACAATGCGACACGAGTGAACGCGTGGGCGATGAACGGTACGTGGGCTGAAGATCGGACGATTGGTAATTCGAAACTTACGTTTAACAGATACACGAGGTATCGAAAATTCTATCATCAGCTACGAGCTTTCTGTCCGATCTCTCGCGAGATTTAAAAATTCGTCTCATGTACGAAAAACCAAGCTGCAGCTGCTACGTGTACGTATTTACCATTCTATTCAATTTGACGTCTACGTACGTGTGTTGGATAGAAACATGAAGCTCAAGTCGGGAAATTCACGTAGAAATCCCGTTCCGTTCGTTCCCTCCGTAGAAATTAATTCTCTTGCAGCAATTCTATGGCCCGGACGATTTTCCGATTGAAACAAATTTAATACTTTTGTAATATAACTTTGCCGATTGAGAGTAAGATTCTCAAGGTTTCTATCGAGATGACGTTTCCATTTGCACGTTCGTTAATTTTACGATCTACTATCTGATTTGATTATCTCTATTTTCACGGGAATCTTCTTCCCGCAGATCTGTCCATGGAAATTGATTATCTACGAGGTTCTCACAATTCTCAACGACTCGATCGTTCAATCGAAAGAGTAAATTCTGAAGTTTTTCAGTCATCAGGCACGCCTGTCAACTTTACATCTGCACACGTGCTGTTTGATTTTCACTTTTACATGGAAATCTGTTTCCAAGACATTTTCTTCGTAGAACTTAATTTTCTAAGCTTTCCGGATTTTTTTAAGGCAGCAGGACAGTTTGACGGGCTTGAAGAAAAAAAATTACGAATATATATATATATACACTTTGGAGGACTAGTAAAACAAAAGTACATATTTGACTGACACGAGCTTTTGTGATTTATTTTAACACATTATGAACTATAAAAAGCATTAAAAGAGAAAAAAGAGGGTTCTTGTTTGACTTTTTAACTGCATCCTTTTACATAACTTTTTTTTACATTGCCTATCTGTGCGCATGATTCCAGCCAAACATGATCAGTTGCAACAAAAAGGCAAGAAAAGTTCAAAAGTAAACTATATAGTAATAGAGTTATGTAATAGTAAACTATATAGTAATAGTTAATATAGTAAGTATATTCTATTCTATACTAATATAGTAAGTATAGTAAGATTGACGATTCAACATCTTCATTTTTGTGAAAATTATGAAAATAGGAGCTATTTGTTTTCGATGTATCGAATTTATGCCAAAAATTTCTACGTTTTTTGTTTGTATTTTTCGAAACTGTCAAAAATCAAAAAATGTTCGATCGTCCAATCCCTAGTAAATGTTACCAAGTTTAATCGGTTGGTTAGATACCGAGATATCTTGCACGCCGTTTCTAAAAACCTAGTTTCGATAAAAACGCGTTTAAAGTTTCAGAACGTCATTTTTCACATGTATCCTTTGCTTTTTTACTTTTTTTACTTATACATCGCGGCTCACAGTTCTTACAATTCACAACTAAATTGAATCCAAGTCCCCCGATATTTGATTCACCAAAAGTAATATTTGAATCGCACGATTTACAATCTTTATCAATACTGCTTAAAGTTGTACAACAGTGATACAAATTCAATTATTCCGTATCCGCGGATTTATCATTATACCCCAAAATAAGTCGTTTCAAAGGCTAGGCCCTTTTCTATCTTATTTCTAAGACTTCAAGCTACTATTCAAAACAAAAAACAAAAAGAAATCGATTTTTTTTTTGAAAATTTCAAACTGTCCTGACCTCTTTGATCGAGAGAATCAATTCTTCCAAAACGAAGGATAAATAAAACAATTCATTTACACCGGAGATTTTCCATAGAAAACGTTTCGTTTCACTGCGATTGTGCAACGAGCGCGTTAACGTTCGTCGAAGTGTATTGCATCAATGGAGGTTTTATTCACGTTTAGTACACGATAGTATCGTAAAGGGAAACTTACTACACTCGAGCGACTCGTAGCTGTGTGAAGGCACAGTGTGTACGCTTACAATCGTAGAAAACTGGTTTCCTGTCTAAACTAAGGAACGATAGAGTTCAATCGACCGCTACCGTTAAGCCGTCCCCCAGTCGACAGAAAACGCCTTCTCTTTTTCTTTTTTTTTTTTTTCTTCATCGACGCGCAGCAGCGGGAAGAAATGTTCTACTAAAGTTCCTCGTCGTAATACTTTCCGTACAATGAGTCCCCCTCTTCATCCAGTCTCGTAACTTTCAAGGATAAAAACCGACTTTAGTTTTTTATTTTCGCACCGATCGTTGAAAATTTTCAAGTGGAGTCTCTTTTTTTTGGAAGAAATTCAACTTCGACGAGAAGATTTACAAAAGCTTCGGAGCAATTGTTAACGCGTCGTTTCATACATTTCGCTTGTGTTTTAAAAGTTTGGAATATGCGTCCATTTTAATTTATAATAATTGAACAAATATATAATAGTAGTATTATTAAATATATAATATTATGTATATATAATGAACAAATATATAATAGTAGTTATAGTTTATAACAAATATATAATAGTAGTAGTTTAATTACAATAATTATAGTAGTATAATTGTATAATATTTATATATATATAATAGTTGAACATCAGCATCTTTAACATGATCTATCGTCTATGTATCATTTCATCTAATTTAAAATTTTCTGAATCCGAGATTTTTATCCAAAATTGACTGGCTGCTCCAAACTTTTAAACAATAGTGTGTGCTGCACCGTAAATATATTATATTTGAGCACGATGTGAAATTTATTTTAATCGTTCTAGAAAATAAAATGTCGATAACCACCGTGAAATTTAAAGTGTGGATACATAAAATATGATTTCTATGCGTTTTTAACTTCGTTCATCTTTAAAGTACATATTCTGTCTATCGTGATAAAAAAAAAAAAAAAAAACGTAACGTTCCGTGAAATCATGGAAAAAAATCTTTCTGAAGCTATGAACGAACTATGTATATATAAAACAAACTGTTTTTATAAATATAACTATGCTGCAGTCTCGAACAAAACAGGCGTACACGCGTTTATATAAAGAGTAAAAAACAATGAAACCTGTCGCTTCAACGAATCTGTCGCCGTATTGATATCGTTGCCACACTCGTATCGCTTTGCATGCGCGTTACGCTATATGTAAATTTTTTACGCTTCACTGCACACTGTAGTTTGTACCTTAAAGTGATTTGTAAAAACAATATAAAAAAGCAACGTAAAATAACGGGAAAAAAGCGAAGTCCGTACAATGTGACAGGAATAAAGATCAAAGCATGAATAATAATGGAAAAAGTACTGGCTTTGAACTGAAAAATATGAAAACAAAAAAAAAGAAAAATTGAAAGAGATCTTCATACGATTATTATTAAACCCTGAATTGCTAATTCCTTTTTTGTGCGTGAAAAATTTATAACTATGAAAATTGTTATTATGTATATAAAGTTATATACATAATAAAAAAAAAAACAGTATTCAAAACAGAGAACTTGTTATAATACTCAATAGGTGCCTACGTTCTTTTGTTATTTTCGCAAAAATATTGTAAAAAAAATCTTCAGAATTTGATCTGATCTCCAGAAGAGAACACGATGGAAAACGCGATCTCCATGAAATCCAGAACACCATGATCTGTCAATCCCAAGAAATTGCAAAAATTTCGGTGAAATAAAAAATTTAACCAACCGACTTAATTAACCGGAATTTAATAGACAACTTCGATGCGACTGAATGAAATATTCTCCACACCATATAAAGAACAGACAGGTTTCCAGGTGTATACGGTGATGAGAAAGTGGCACGCTGTTCCTGCTCCAGAACGAACGTACATAGTAGCACGAAACGATAGTGCAGTAAAATACGACGGTGTTGTAACAACGATCATGCTAATGATAAATGATAATGCCATAAACATCGCAGATCATTACTCGATTCGTACTCGATTTAATTGAGGTAAGAAGAATTAAACAGAAGTGACATAACCACAGGTGTTCAACTTAATAATAAGATTGGAACTCTTACTTTAACAAGAGCATCGAGGGATAGTAAAAGGAAATTAAAATGTGAATCTAACATTTTCTAAGATACTATGTGTGTATACAAAAAAAAACAAAATAAGCAGAATGTGTTATCATAGTTTCGTTCAGATATCTTAGATAACCTAAATTAAATAGTTCGAATGAATTTCGAACGAAAGATGTCCTATCTAAATAATACGTACTGCAAATATAAAATACTCCATACGTTATGCACAAGTGAATTAATTTCTAAATATCAGAATAAGAAGGCGTGTTTAGGAGTAATAAAATAATTTTAATTGAAGACATCTTGCGTTGTTTCATTAATTGAAACATTTCAAGCATCTCTAAAATATCATTAAAATAGTAAAATTTTTATTCTTTTACGAGACCTATACTCATAATATTAAATGTTCACTATCACGTGATTTGAAACTATTGCTTGCATTAAATCAAATATTATGAAAATAGTTCTATCTACTATTTAAAATAATACTGAGAAAGATCCACATACTGGTATACCATTTTACCGAAATATGGTCCAATTAAAATTATAATTATTTAAACTATAAAAACGAAAAATTACAGCGACGTAAGATTTTCTTCTGATTTTTAAATGTTGTCATTCTCCTTATTTCGTAACCTATCTACTACGATACGTTTTTATGACACTGGAAGAAAATATAACCAACTTTATATAATAGTAAATTACACAGACTGACTCATACCACTATCACACACACAGACGAACGTTAGAAAAACAATCGTTCAACGTCCACGAAACGTCGAATACGAAACACGTTAAACCAGAATCCGTATCTACGTATGTACGTACCTACAAAAGTAACGAGAATAGCACTGAGAGGACCGAGGCGAGTCGAAAGGACTTCCGGTGGCCGCCACCCGGAACACGAAAATCGCTCGAGCGAGAACCAGCGGGTTAGCCAGCCCGAGAGAAGATGGACAGAGGGAAGAGATCTCTAAGAATCTCTTGAGACCGGCTACCTAGACACGTTAAAACGATCAGGTGATCCTCTAACGAGTGTGTGCGGTTTCCTGTTCACGTCCGTAAAAATCCAGTAAATCCATTCCGCGGAATGCTTCTCACCGTCAAACCGCTTTAACAGTACAATCGCGCGATTCTCAGCTCGCGGAATGTCATTCGACGACTGGTTTTTCTTTGTTCTTTTTCACGCCAGCGATTGTCCGACCACGTATTCCTGAAAGCTGGATTTTCTTTCCTCTCGTTGTACGAGCAACTCGAAAATCGATTCGTCCTCGATCGTTTCTCGATTTCTCTAATCGTACAATTACTCCTTTTTTCAGTTGGGAAATAAAATGTTACAGAGCTGTTGAGTGTCAGATTCTTTCGTCTTTTCTTTTTAACAAAGAGAGGAAAATTAAACTTCAACATGCCCAACTAAATTTATTTACGAAAGGTTGAAAAAAATCACATGAAACATTGTAAAGGAATAACCATAAAAGATGTAAAATGGAATAATCAAACAGCTCTTCTTTTCTGTTCTTTTTTTGTTTTATAAATATCCACTGTCAGTTCCATTATTATTTTTATTTTAATTATTTGAGAGGAAAATTAAATTTCAACAACACCCAACACAATTTACATAAGGTTCAAAAAATCACATGAAACATTATAAAGGAAGAACTATTATATAAAAAGTGTAAAATGGAACAATCGAACAGCTCTTCTTTTCTATTTTTATTTTTTTTTTTATAAATATCCACTTTCAGTTCCATTATTATTTTTATTTTAATTATTTGAGAGGAAAATTAAATTTCAACAACACCCAACACAATTTACATAAGGTTCAAAAAATCACATGAAACATTATAAAGGAAGAACTATTATATAAAAAGTGTAAAATGGAACAATCGAACAGCTCTTCTTTTCTATTTTTATTTTTTTTTTTATAAATATCCACTTTCAGTTCCATTATTATTTTTATTTTAATTATTTGAGAGGAAAATTAAATTTCAACATCATCCAATTTACGTAAGGTTCAAAAAATCACACGAAACATTGTAAAGGAAGAACTATTACATGAAAGGTGTAAAATGGAACAATCGAGCAGCTCTTCTTTTCTGTTTTTATTTTTTATATAAACATCCACTTTCAGTTCCATTATTATTCTCATTTTGATTATTTGTGAGGAAAATTAAATTTCAACATCACCCAACCCAATTTACGTAAGGTTAAAATAATGAAACATTGTAAAGGAATAGCATATTATATAAAAGATGTAAAATGGAACAATCGAACAGCTCTTCCTTTCTGTTCCTTTTCACAAATATCTCCACTTTCAGTTCCATTTTTTATTTCCACCATTCCACCCATAGGTTTCTTTATATTACATCTCGCGTCTCAACACTACGTTCTTCTCCCATCAGATGCATACTTTACGCGCGTGCTTGCTACACGTACCACTTGACGTCGGGAATGCAGGCCCTCGAAACAGCTTTGAAATCCTGCGTGGCTCTGCTGAAAGTCCTCTCGATACAGGTGCAGCTTTTCCTCGATCCACGTGACAACGTTCGATATAGTTATTGTCGCGATAATAACAAACAGGATGACCAATCCTACGTACGTATATCGAGGAAAAAATATCGCCAACGACTGATGACCAATTCTTTATCCAGCTCTCCAGCCTCTTCTATCTGCTCCAGCTCATCCACTGGGTTCAAGTAGATTCCACCGTAGAAAGATGATAGTGCCTGCCGGGATTATTCCTTTACCTCTGCAACACCCTCTCTTGGATTTGTTCCACGTGTCTCTTTTGTTCGTATTGAGCATTCGTATCGCGCGCGTCTCCGACTTATCTTCTTGATGCCCTCGACCATTTCTTGGATCGTTTCTCCAGGATCTCGTGGATTTTCACAGCTGATGCTGCTTCCATGGTATGAATCTCGGATATTTTGCGCGATTAGACGCTTAAATTTACAACGATGGGCTGTGTATGCTTGAGTTTCAGAAATGGCACAATATACATATATATACATTTACTCTATATTATATATGTAGGTATCTATCTATATTATGTATGTATTATATATGTATTTACGCTATATATATGTACATTTACTCTCTATGTTCATAAAAAATGGCACTATGTGACGAACAATTTACAAATACACAAAGTAACATAAGTGGTAAATTTGAGTAGCACAATATAATTATATTATTATTCCTATTAAAAGTGTACTATTATTTTTATAATACAGTTTTCTCCTATACACACACACACACACACACATATATATATATATATTGGAGAAAACTGTATTATAAAAATTAAAGTAGTACACTTTTAATAGGAATAATAATATAATTATATTGTGCTACTCAAATTTACCACTTATGTTACTTCGTGTATTTGTAAATTGTTCGTCACATCGTGCCATTTTTTATGAATACAGACAGAAAAGAAGAGTGATAAAAGTAATAACATAATGATATTGTATTATTCAAATTGGTTACCAATACCATTTTTTCCCTTTTATTTCTAACCTGTATGTATATATTTACAAATCTTCTGTAAAAAAATAGCTCGAGGCATTCTCCATGAATGATTATATTCTAATTTTCCTAATTTCTGAATTATTAAAATATATATAACTCTTCGCGTTGTATATCTTCGAAAGTTTGCAACGAAGTACAATAATTTCTGAGAAAAAATGCACCTGTTCCGGAGCTCCTCATTTATATTAGGCTTTGCTTACAATTAGTACTCTCTACTGTACTATTCTCCAGTCTAGTACGAAAATAAAGTAACATCAACAAAATAGAAGCGATTGCAACGGAATGTCTCTTCTCGAAGAATAATAAAAAATATTGAATATTTTCTTGATAATAATAAAAATAAAGTAAAATTCGTTAAATTCTCTAAACTCGCGCGGCGAATTCGTACGACCTTCCTTGAACCCGCGAGCTCGTAAATTACCCCCGGCAGAAACGCGACTGAACGTTTCCCGTTTCCTTGCTCGTCGTCTTGGATGTCGGGGAACCGGAGAGTAAAAAAAAGTGACGGAGGAATTAGCGGTGAGACCGTTTCCCGTGTGTGTATGTGTGTCGTTCTAATGATTAACCATCGTAATGACACTGATCCTAGTTAAACACCGTCTATCATCAGCATGACATCCTGCCAGATTCGAGCAGTGTCGCGTCACGATCGTTCGTGGACACGCGAACCATGACCCGCTCATGATAGACGTTAGCAACCTAGCGCTCGGCGACTATTGCGAAATAAAAAAAAAAAATGACGACAGTTCCGTTCTTTATCCGGTCACATCTGAGCAGTGACGAGTTATTCGCCAATGTAACGCTTATAAATTTGTTTTAGAGTCAGCTTTCACGCCAGTGGTAAAAACCCGAGAACATATTTCACACGTAATTTTTCTCTGTCAATCTGTATCATTTTATTTCTCGAAATTGAAACCCTTTCGAAAATTCTATATTTTCAAAGATTGTAATTTTAATATTATTTTAAATTTTAATATTATTTTTAATTCTTCAACTTTATTTTATTTCTTAATATTATTTTATTCACTTTATATTAATATTATTATTATATTTTATTATAATATCATTATTATATTATATATTTTATTATAATAATATAATTATAATATTCTTGAAATTGAAACCCTTTCGAAAATTCTATATTTTCAAAGACTGTAATTTTAATATTATTATTTTAGTTCTTCAACTTTATTTTATTTCTTAATATTATTTTATTTATTTTATATTAATATTATTATTATATTATATTTTATTATAATATTATTATTATATTATATTTTATTATAATATTATTATTATATTATATATTTTATTATAACAATATAATTATAATATTATTAATATTAATTATTTTATTTTTTAATATTTGTTTTTCATTGTTATATCTCTCTCAGTTCTAAAATTTCGTAAAATTTAAAGAAATTGAAGTGTCCATGACCGATGCTACCTGTTGATGCGTTCGAACAGTGAAAACAGATTTCTACAACAAAGGTAAAAAAAAAATAGGAAGTGGCGACAAATATAAATAAAGTAGGATTTCGCGTGATTGCGATTATAATCTGCTGTAACGCAACAGGCAGCGACAAATCAGAATTACGAATCTCTCAACACAAAAGCAGATATTTGGTACGTAACATATTATACGTGTTACGCGAAGCGTTGACCTGTGCTGCAACGATGGTAAAAAAAATGTTGAAAATATATCAATATCGTGTTAAAATTTGGAATCGCAATCCCGAATGAAGAGATTCGATCGAAGTACTTGAATTAGAGAAAAGCAACTGAGACTTGAAATTCTTTCGTAAACTCATCGATCAGTCGAAGGAATTCTACGGTCATCGATGTAACAAAACTCGAGAAACAATTTTTATATTGAAGAATCGTGGAAAAAGGAAAAAAAAATGATAAATGCAACGACGATTCTACCTGAAAGCGAACACGAAAGTGGCAGAGATGAATTACGTAAAATCGATTCAGCACGAGCAAACAACAAACGACACCGGCGAACGTTTTGCGCAGTGGGCGTTAATAAAACGCTGCTGCGAGGCACGAGACCTGTTGAATAGTGGCTCGTTTACACAATCATTATTTTCAAGACAATCGGAATACGATGCAAAAGAAAGACGCGCAAGGAATTCCGTAAAAGAGAAAGAGAAAGAGAGAGAGAGAGAGAGAGAGAGAGCGATGGAATTGCTACAATGTTTAAAACGTTCGTAAACATCGAAATGGCGAGTAGAAGTAAGTAAAAGGAGAAGATAATAGAACTCTTGGTGAGAGCCAAACGACGCGAACGTAACGAAGTGCGACGTTGAACGAATCTGTTTATCGTTCGCCACTGTTGAGGAACAGCCGGACGATTGCTAGTTTGAAAGGAAATACCCGTTGTTCGTTCTCTTCCGCGAAGGAAGTTACGAATCTCACCAACGTGAGATTATTTTTCCAAATCGAATGACGCGAGTCTGAAGAGGAGACCACGTGTTCCTTTTCTTGGTGCTGCTCGATCTTTTACCTTAGGAAAACTCTTTTACCTCTCTCTCTCTCTCTCTCTCTCTCTCTCTCTCTCTCTCTCCGTTTCTTCGTGGATTGTTTTCTATAAACAGATGCTCATTCACATCGTTTCGCAAACAGCAAACGTGTTTGCGCATGCAAAATCGCCAGCGTTTTCTCACTAATTGCGCTCGAGGTTATTTATTATCATGAGAACGTTGAAAAACGAGCGTTGGAGTAATTGTAAGTAACTGTGGAGAGATGTGTTTCAGGCGAGTTTACGTTACAATGGTAACGGAGTACCGGAAGACTGCGAATGATCCAGACACGACCGCGCCTCCCGTGACCCTGCGCACGATCACGATCCTCGAAAACCGAGGCTAATAATTTTGATTAGTATCCTAAGTCCTTTGTACCTCTCGTGATCGAGTGGAAGTTGCAACGATTCTCTGCTACGCTTTCTTCTCTTTAAAAGGAATTATCGTAGCAAGACCCGTGATGGGATACGATCGGCTTGAAACCTTGTTCAAGTTTGAGTGAATTTTTCTTGTTCATCTGATACGAAGTTGTTTGGTAATTTCACTATCTCGACTATTAATTACTGAAGTTAAACTGTATATTTCATATTTTATATTCTAAGTATATTTTTATATTTTTTTATATTTCATTGCGATGGTATTTTACATTCATTTCACTGATCGTTCCAAATTCGGAGAACAATTCATGTTACTAAAATACAGCTGTCCACTTTTAAATTCATGCGCATTTCTTTGCCATTGGGAAAATTTAATGAGATTCTCTCTTCTTTTTAAAATATGGAAGAGAAATAAGAATTATTTTCACCCTCTTCTGTTTGAATGTTTTATATTTTTTCTTACGCGTTGTACAAATAAAGACCAAAATATTAGAATAGAATATTCCAACATTTAATAATAAATAAATATATATATTAGATAAAAAAATAAAATATATATAGAATAAAATAAATAAGTACAGATAAATAAAAAATATAAATAAATGTAGAAAATAAGTATAGAAAATTAAATATATATATAGAATAAAATAAATAAAAATAAATATAGAATGTTAGAATCCTTGGTAAAATATCGTACCAGCAAAATTCTCTACAACTAGTGTTTATGAACCTGTCCAATTTCCAAATGAGCCTCGTTAATTTCCAACGAGGTTCATCGCTGCTCTAATCACAAAACTTCGAAGGCAACAGTACAACACGACTGACCGTGTGTTTCAATTTCGTGACTTTTCACACAGCGAAAGTCACAAGTACGTATATAACGATCGTCTGTCATGTTAGTCCACGTGGTATCCGCGAGTCGTGCGGCTCGTGCTAGGCTATTTTCTCACGAATGGCGGTAAGAACGGCCTGGAAACCCGTGGGACATCCCTATCCGTCGTTCCGTCATGTCTCCCCCCGACTTCCATTAAGTCCCGAGGGTTATTACCAGCCAGCCAACTATCTGTAATTGGTACGAAAGCCGAGCGTGCGAGCAAATCGCGCGCCTTGTATATATCCGTGACCGGGAGGCTAGCGTTCTCTCCGCTGTGTTAGACCACTGGTGCACTCCCGTTTCCGTTTTCATGCGCCGGATGTTCAACTACCAGAGAGAACCATCCTGCTGTTGGCAAGCACCGTTCGCGTTCCAGTTTATCGCTCTTCGCCAATATCTGAGCGTTTGTTTGATTTATTCGTTCGTGGATCGCGTAGAAAGAATGTTTTTGTATTTATGTTATGTTACATTGTAGGGCAGGTGTCACACATGTGTGTACATAAAAAATGTTAATGTAAATAAACGAAAATATTTGACGACGCTGGAACAACTGTAATTCAAAATATTCTACGTACAAATCGCTGTAATTTAAACGACGATTGAAATAAGTAGACTTGTGCAATCGTGCTTCTGTCCAAACAGAAATTAATGTTAATTTTGACAAGAACACAGTCGCGTCTTTTAAGTAGTTTCAAACGAAAGTCTGAAGTCAGTTGTATCGATTAGGGTTCGATTGTTATAAACATTACATTGTATACATTAATAAAATTACAATACTACTACAACAAAAATTATACAATTATTTATAACACATATATAAAAATAATATTCCTCACACGTGACTGCCATTTTAAATGTCCCGCCGGGAAAGTATTAAATTCATTTCAAAAGTATTCTATTTTCTTCTTTTTTATTATTACACGCATTTTGTCGAGCTTAGAAAAAGCCAATTTCTGTCTAGATTCTTTTACTCGTACGTTCATACGTTCGTACGTTCATGAAACGTGTGTTTTATACGTATAAAAACACAGCAATCATGCAATTATAAGATAAATACAAGTAAGTAAAGTAGAGTAATAACATTTGAAAATATATCGTTCCCTTCAATTATTACATACTGGGATAATTTAAAATATAGAACAATAAATACACTCAACCACCTGAAGACTAATTCAATTTCTTCCCTCGTCTTTTAACCCCTTGCGCTGGCAACTGGTTCGCGGACCATAACGAGTGACCGAACCGTGTACAATAATTCGTCGCTTTCTTTTTCTTTTGAACTTGCCGGTATGATATCACTGGATGGAAATTATTAAAAAATAATAATCTTATCATTTTTTTTTTAAATGATAAGTTTATTATTTCTTGGTTGCATTTAAATATACTCAAAACTTTAAATATACTAAAGTTTATTATTTCTTGGTTGCATTTAAATATACTTAAAACTTTAAATATACTAAAGTTTATTATTTTCTGGACTGCATTTAAATATACTTAAAACTGAGAAAATATTGCAATTTGGAACAAAAAATTCTCGAAACGTGTGGCAAGAGGTTAATTCCTTAAAGGATTGCATTCTGCTACGAGTTTATGAAATCTGGATACTGGATGTGAATAATTTCCAAGATACTTGCATCCTCCAATGTGCACTGCACTAAATATTTCTTTCAATCTCAGAGTAACATTACCGGATCGGTTCTAGCGACGGCTGCAATTAAGAGTCGTCCATAAATCTCAACTTACAATATAATCTCCGCGCGTGGAAGAAAACTCGACGGCCATGCGAGACGTATAATTTACAATTCGGCGTTGACGCGCGTTTCGATGCGGCGTGCACTTACGCAATTCTCGCTAATTGCACGACGAACATTACACTCGCGGAAAACTTCCCTCGGGCGTATAAACTCGGGCTAGTTAAGTACATATCGTTCAATTTACCCTGAACAGCGACGCTACGTATCATACGACGCACGTTATAATTAAATTCCGAAGGTAATGCAAACATCTTGTCTACGTTTAAATTCTTCTCTCTCTATCTCTCTCTCTCTCTATTATTTCTTTTTTTTTCTCCCCCTCTTCGAGGAAGGATCTTGCTTTGAATTTAGAATTTCAGATCCCATTGGAACGCATTTATGCAAATTACATAGAACTTCCGTTCGATAATAACTAGCTGCTAAAATTAATAACTCGACTGGTGTGAGATTAACGGGACTGGTTAAATCGATTAGACGTGGACGTTGGTTGAAACTTACGTTCTCTTCCGTGCATCGAACTAGATCTTTCGATAACTCTCGTTGCTGCTCCGAAACTATCCAGATCTCGATTGGAAATATTCAATAATATCAAATCGTCAAACGATCTGCAGGTGGAAAAGGTATTCTATGCAGAAATTATACATATATCTTACGCTTGGTTTCATTTATATTATATTTTCTTTTAACTCTTATCTTCATCTATTTAACCTCTTGCGCTAGTAACTGGTTCACGGATCATAACGAGTGACCGTAATGTATATAATAATTCGTCTTTTATATACACCAACGAGGAAAGTGCAAAAAGGAAATCAGGAAAAATTAAAACCAAAGCAAATAGATAAGAAAATAGAAAATAAGTTTACAGAAGTGAAATGTATGTAAAATTTAAAAATAGTCAAAGCAATGTAGCTTTTTAATACAGCGTTGCAAAAACAGTACTGGACTGAATGAGAGAAACGAGTGAGTGAGAAAAGAAGAAAATATGTACACCAAGTCCACATTTCATGGCTCTGAGGCCGAAATAAAGTTTATTACTACTACTAATTTGTCTTCTTTTTGAATTCATCGGTATATCATTGGATAGAAATTACTAAAAAGTAATAAATTTATTATTCATTTTACTTAAATATACATAAAACTGAGAAAATATTACAATTTCGGAACAAAAAATTTTCGAAGTTAATACTCGAAGCTTTGTTCCATTTATATTATATTTTCTTTTCAACTCTTAACAATCTGTTACTTAATACTTGAAAGAACGAAATTACGTCGATTGCAAATGCTCAACGATATCAATGTCCACCCTCGCGAAACTAAAGTTTCAGTTACATTTCATTTCTCATTTTACCATTTAATTCTTCTTTTATTTCCCTTTTAGAGAAAAACTAGACTTTAAATTTTCTTTGAAAAGGGAAGATTCTACGTTGCTGCGACTTGGAAAAGGAAGCGGAAATTAAGCAACGGAGATCTAAGGGTCTCGTTCGTTCTAGATCTGACAACTTCTTTCACCTTCTTGAAATTCTTCCCTTCGTTTTCTCGGCAGAAAAAAATGAAAATCCTGCCGTCGTAATAAAATAACATTCATCTTCTGCAACATTTACTAAACGTTGTAAATTTTTCTTTCGAGAGCATCGTTTCAAGACAATTAATAACAGATCGATTCAGAGTATAATTCAATATCTACTCGTATTTATTCCAGGATAGTTTATATCCTGAAACAGTTTATATCCTGATATAATCCAACAGAATTCCAAGTCGATAAGTTTCACAATCCAATTTTGAACGAATTTCGCTTTCGTTAAAGTCGTCTACAAACAGGAAGTTGGTTAATTAGAATTAACCAAAATTAGTCCCTTCATGTTAGACAAATACACGGGATATGTGTTTAACGATAAATCAATTTATTTGAAAGTTGTCTCTTTATCGTACCCCATCTTCTTTGCAAAATCACAAGAAAAAATGCTCTTGATTAATAAAAAATAATTTCATTCGCAAGCTAAAGAGATATTCAATCTTGAAAGAAACAACGCATTTCGAGATTTCATTAACGTTATAACGATCCACGTCCATCATAATAAATGCTAATGAAGTTCGAGGAAAATTCAAAAATTTGCATAAAGGCTACGTTTTGTCACAACTATATCGATGTCTCATTACTACATGCTAATGAAAAAATTTCGAAATGTATATTACACTGGCATGCTTGATGTGTCAATAAAAAAAATTCCTTGCGACAAGCGTTGTGAGTATCTCACTCAGTGAGTCATTCAGTATCGTTCGTACATAACGTAACATAGTTCGTGTATAACATAACATAGTTACATTAGAATCAAACCACCTACTTACATTAGAATGGTAACCACCGACAATGGCGAGTGTGAACAAACGCTTAAAGACGTCCTTGTTGAGCGTTTATTTTCAAGCGACAAGCGGTATTTTCGCGTTCATAGTGAAATATCACTGAATATATCGAGATGGAATATTCAGAACACGACGGCCCACACGCGACAGCCGCGATTCAATCGTGAGAACAGCTCCCCGTCACCTCTCGAGAAAGAATGTCACGGACGAAACGTACGTGCTACGTACGTATATATCTATTTACCTAATTCTGTTGAGAAAGAACGCAAGTACCAGGCCACAACATGTCGCTGTATCAACACTGTGACTTTTACATTCTTTTTACACTCCTCCTTCCCTGTACAAAGTTTGTAAAATCATATTCTTTCTTGTCTTTACAAAATTGGCTGAAAATTGGAATCACCGCGCGTTTTATATTACCGGTGGGCCAAGCATTACTTTCTACTAAAATAGTAAAATTAATTTTTTCTTATATATTTTGATGTTTTGTTGAAAAAAAAAAAAAATAGGTGGCAAGAAATTTTTGTCACCACCCACCCTGCACAAACAAGTCAAGAGTTTAAAGAAATGATAAAGTAGATTGTTGTCTGATCTAACGAAGAGAGAGAGAGAGAGAGAGAGAGAGAGAGAGAGAGAGAGAGAGNAATTTTAAATGAATGTTCGTACGTTGAATTAAACAGACAGAGAGAGAGAGAGAGAGAGAGAGAGAGAGAGAGAGAGAGAGAGAGAGAAAGAAAGATTATAATTGACGTACTGAAATCATCGAAATTTTAAGAATTTGAAGATTTTAGAATTTTAAAGTTTCAGCGATTCAAAATTTACGAATTTAGAAACTTAAGCTTAGGATCTTGTTATCGTAATAAGTTCTTTTGTCAAGAATATCTATGTGGCATTGAATTCAGTATTGGATCCAAGGATATTCGGAAAAGTTAATAAAATAATGAAAATTATATATATATAATAAAATAAAATAAAGAAAATTATATATACATGTATAATAAAATAAAATAAAGAAAAATCTATAGAAATAAAGAAAATTATATATATATATATATATATATATAATAAAATAAAATAAAGAAAAATCTATAGAAATAAAGAAAATTATATATACATAATATAAAATTTTATATACTATGATTTCAATTTAATAACAAAAATAAAAGACGCGATAAAAACTACAACTGAAAAAACAAATCATATTACAATAAATAATATTACAATTTAAGAGTAAATGAACCGGGACACAATATCCCTAATAGCATTTACCATTAGCGAATGAAATTTCTATCGAAAACGCTGAAAGTTCGATTTCTCGTTTAACGTCAGGAAACAATGTTTTCGTACGGCAACTGAAGCAACGTTAACGTGTAAATTCTCATGGCTCGTTGAACGGTGAAAAAAGACTTGGCCTGAGAATGGGGATGAAATGGAAATTACGCAAATGGACCGGTTAACGAGCCACGGGTACACCGTGAAAGCGTAATTTTCGAAGTGATATTCCGCATACGAAGTGGCAAGCGCCAATGCATCAACGAGTTTCGCTGATTTAAATAATGGTTATGCAGATGTAGAGGCTGCTAAATACCCTATTGAATACTGACTTATCCGGAGAATAAGTATTTGATGAACACACGCGCGTGATCGCAATCAATAGCATTGGAAGTTCTTTCCCCGACAGAAATGAGGGGAGAGAATTTGGAGAGCGAATGTTAACGCTTCAACGAGACGTCATGTCAATTTGCAGTCGTGTGTAACTAAAACTGATTTTACTTACTGATCGCGTCAATTGATGTCTGAATTGATTTCTCTATCTTTCTATGTTTCTTTTATGGTGTATGTTTATGCATTTTTGAGATATAAAAACCTTGCAAAATGTATAAAATATAAAACATATAGAATATAAAATATATTTTTTATATACATATAAAAATATATACAAAATATATAAAATACATGTTTTATATATATATTATATATGTATATAAAAAAATCTCCAAAGTAAAGTACTTTTTATAATATTTAATTTCTAGATACGTTTCATTTCTTTAGTTATATAAAAATATAAATTTCTATAAACATCCGTAGTCTATCTATAAGAATCTTAATTGGAGTATTATCAATCTAGCGTATAATAATGGACAAAAGAAAATTTACAATAGAAACATTACTAAATATTATAATACTTAGTGGATAATAATCAATTCTGAAATATATATTTCATATTTACTCGATACTCCTGTCAAACATAATTCTCAAAAATATTCTACATTTTCTTACCACTTCTTTTGCTCGAAAGATAATTAAAACTGAACACAGATACTAATGCAATCTATATTATATCGCGAGATAGCCTAGCGACGCAAACAAAAAAGAATTGAAATTATGCTGTTTAATGCATTTGACCGCTACAAATCTAGTTGTAAGATTGCTTAAAAATTTTCCGCGACAGTTTGAGGACAACCTGCAACCAATCGAGAGCTTGTAAACATCCAGCACGACGGAATATTATCGATACTTATCACCTATATCTGGTCGTTTAATCACAGTGGAAGAGAAATGGAAGGTTTAACATCTCACGGACAGTTTCCCGTATCCATTCAATGGGTTTCCCGCGGGGAATTTATATCGTATTGCAATCGCGTTCTGTTTTTTTTTTTTCACTCGGCCGGATATTATAGGTTGTTACCAGTCAGATTATAACGTGATACGTATTACCTCATGGACGAGTTTAGAGCAAAGTAGATCGTGCGAACAGGAGCGTTACGTGAAGTCAGGTTTATTGAAAATGCAAAAGAATTGCTTCTAATGTGTTTGTCATAATTATCTTTCCACGTATCATTCGATCTTCATTTCTTGAAAGAAGACGTGAGAACATTAAGAATCTCGAATCTCTAACGGGTGTAATTAGATGACGATATTTTAACTATATTTCGTATAATATCGAGCAACCATATATTGTAAATTGTCACTACCTCGAGTACGAATTCTCACA